>NW_015150627.1:645603-714905 GCF_000732505.1 Cyprinodon variegatus | reverse complement strand
TACTGGTTAGTTATGTCTAAAAAATATTGTTATAATATAGTTAAAATCCTGTTATTTGCAAATCTGAAAAAATAAATATGAATCTCACTGTACAAATGACGAAATCTTTTTTTTTTTTTTTTTTTTTTTTTTTTTACGTTCTAATCTTTTTTCCCTAACATGTAGTGGAAATTTCTGACTTCAGTTTTTACTTTATCACAAACTAAATTATAGTTTCATACTGTGACCACGTGGTGGCACTGGTGGTTAGGTTGAGTCAAATCTGCTGGAACATGACCTTTCATGAGATTTCCTGAAGTACCAAAAATGGCAGGATGTAGTCCTGCGAGAAAGTATTTCCTGAATAACATTTTTTGTCTTTTGCTTTGTGTTACACTTAGATATTTCATAGCACCAAAATTATTTTGATAATAGAACAAGAATCCCAGAGAAAATATGAAATAGCATTTTCTAATGGTGAGTTTTTTGTTATAAGTTATCCAAACCATCCTGGCCCAATACAGTAAGTACCTGCTCCCTGGATGGTTATTCAGGTTTTATGGAAACCCCTGCTATTAAACATTTGTTAGGAGTCTTGTTCATGTCTGACACATTGGAGGTTTTTAAATATTGAACATCCAGTTTAGGAACAAATGACAAATGCAAATGCATCTCACAAGAGTTTGACTCCAGAGTTGCCACTCAGATTCAATTAACATTTTACTTTTTTGTTTCCTTTTACCTCATCCTGTCAAATGTTTGAGTTAAGGTCACTAACAATCGGTCTGCCATTCTTCTTTAGGATATTCTGGTAGAAATCAGAATCCATGACTGTATCACCATCTGGACCATTTTGGTACTGCTGCAATATTTAATTGCCGTTAGATTTTGTTTTGCAGAATGCTGCTAGACTTAGGGCAGATATAAGCAATTACATAGTTTTTGTTTTACCAATACTTTCCCAGAAGTCATGGTTATCATAAAGATAGTTTAGGCATCTCTGAATTCTACAGATCTGGATTTAAAAGGGTCCAAATGTGGCCAGTAAAACCAAACCATAAAGATGTGGTTAACCACAAAGTTTAATTCATAAATTGGGGAGGTTTATTTTCACATAGGGTTGGTTGAGATGGCTTTTTCTTTCAATAAATAAAACTGTCTAGAAATCAGCTTGAGGGATAACATTTCTGTATGACAAAAATGCAAAATGAAACAAATTGTTTGTGCTTTTGTTTAGTTATTTTTTTTTTATAACATTTTGGATTCAAGAGTTAAACCACAGATTTTAATTGTTGTTTAGTTTGAATTTCCATAGTAAAACAACATTTAGCATTTAAAAATGATGTCCCATAGGCTCAAGCCTATCAAGGAGTGTAAATTATATTTGTGTTATGTAGGATTCCTCAGGAAAATAAAATAAATCTGTCATTAAAAAATGTAAGTAAAAATGATTTTAAGCAGAATCATCATACTGTTAATATCTAGAAGAAAAAAACATGGTTTGTGCTGTAGTAGGGTTGTTCCATTTTATTCTAAATGTTCTTATGTATTTAATAAAGCTCAGGTTTAATTGTCTTTTTGCTATTTAACAATCAAGGCACACAAGGAACTCCTCTAACAGAATCTAAGTATAAGAAGAAAATGCTGTTACATTATCAAGACTTACAGAAAGACTGGAGCCTTCCTTCAATAAAAACCGAAAATAGGCCTATAGTATATCTTAACTCAGCAATTGACATAAACAAAAGAAAATCATAACCACAGTTTAGCTGATGGAAGTATTATGTTGCAAAATATGAAAAGCTAATTTTGAACCTGAATCCTACCAAAATTCACTTAGTGCTGTAATAAACCTAAAAGGAGCTGAAAAAAAAAAATACATTTTTAATTTAGCTTTCCATCTGGTATTTCTTTACCTAAACATGTAGTGGAAATTTACAGGCTGTAGAGAAAACAAATTACAGAATTGTTTATTTTTGGTCTATTTTTTGGAGATCAAAACAACTTTGAGGATTTGTTTTCTATTTATCTAACATCCTGCAATATCTACAGAGGAAATTAGTTATTAGTTAAGTCTATATTGTTATTTTTTTCACTATAATTTAACAGTATATTACTGGCTACTAATTGCATTACTTTCACAGTAATTTTAACAGTAATCAGCAGGGAATATATCACCATATTTTACTGTATATATCACAGTTATTTATTGTGGATTTAACAGTTTGTTCCACCAAAAGCTACATGTTGTAATTTTACAGAGACGATTTCAGTGGAATTACTGTGAAATGTCTTTATGTTCCTTTGGAATCACAACATGTTAAAACACATAAATCATAGTATTTTTACAATTTTTACATTGTTATTGTAAAAGTAATGCAAAAGTAGCCAGTGACTAATTATGCATTTACATTTTATATAATACACTAAAATATTGTACATTTCAATTCACATTTAATTAAAACAAGCTTTTGTTATGTTTTTCAGTTATTTATTTATGTTATTCTATTTTCTTGGTTATTGGTTTATTTCCCGTTTTGTGTCATTGTAGTTGTTTTTTAGTTATATTTAAGCAGTGTTGTGTTTTTTGTATGGCTATCTGTTGTCCCTTGGCACAGTCTCCTTCTCCTTAGTTTCTAGTTGCTTCTATCCACACCTGCTCCCTGTTGGCTGATTACCCCAGTCTTTGTTCTGTCTCCCATATATACACCTGTGCAGTTCCTCAGTGCCGGTTTCTTATTGTTACTTTTGTCCTCATGTGTGTTTTTCCTGATGTCTCCTGGTTTTTGGTTTTCTTTATTTTACTTTAGGATTTTGCTTCTATTGAATTTGCATCTTTGTTAAATCAGCAAAAACTTGCATCTGACTGCTTCTACTCAGCGTTTGGGTCCACAAACATTTCCACCACCATTTGACAGCTTTTGAATTTGCTCCATAAACATTTATTTTTTTTTTATTTATTTTTTTTTATGAAAAGTACAAGGAAATAGAACAAAAACTGTACACCGAGCAGAAAATCAACGCAATTATCTACAGTACTTTGCACATTCACATTATCCATTCAAAGTCAAATCAGTTTACAGACCAGGGTCCTAACATGTGAGCTGATGGACTTTCTCCTGGGCTTTGATCCTGCTTCCGGGTTAATGCTAGAGAAGTATCTGTGAAAAAAAAAAAAGAACAACTCTCAGTTTTACATTAATTCATATTTGCATTTTACAAGGCACACCCAGTAGACTCTGTTTACCTGTAAGTGAATCAAACACCAAATAAAGAAATTAGTGGTGAAAGAGATGTTCCAATACAATTTTGCCTCCTTTTACAGATATTTGTGCTGTGGGTATTGCCAATACAGAATACAGATCCCACTATGTTGTAAAAACAATTGTTCCAACTGCATTGCTGTAATATGACTCATATTGATAGGGTCTGGCTCAGGTTAAACCCTGTCAAATCCTTAAACACAGGCGATCAGTTCTTCCTCGTCCCTCTTAAATAGCAGAAGGCAGCACATAGAGCTAAAAGGTAAATAGATTCTAATTTAATAAATTAAATATACCCTTGGTATCTGAGTTTGTGAAAACTAATGTCATCTATTGTGTGAACATAAATCTTACAGTACTGTATTAGAAATATTATAATCAAATCTTGTAATTAGAGAATACAGATATTTATTCCAAAAAGTTAATTAAATGTTGTGAGATCCTGGTAATATCTTTTACTATTTTTTTTTTATTTGTGAGATCTCAGTTATAGAATTTGAATAGCAATACGTTTAGTGCAAGGCAAACCTAGGTAGCCAAGTTATTCAATCTGCTTTAAAAAGACAAAAACACATTCTTGAGATAATGACAAATTATAAATTAAATTATAAAATGCATGATTTTATTTTAACATAGACTTTACAATCTTTACCCAAGGAGGAAAAAGCTGTCAGTCATTCACCTATATGAATGAATGGTGCTGCAAATAACAGACAGTGTCATGTGGTTTAAAGGTAATGCACAATACATTCAGTAGACCAAGAAAGTTGCTAGGGAGGGGGAGGATTTGAGACTGACTCTAAGGAACATCATGCTGAGGTGTCCAACTGAGTACCTGTATTGCTTTAAGCTGAAAGGCAACTGTAAAAAGCTATAAAAAATATTATTGATTCAAAGTAGGAGCTGAAACAAATATAGTGCAATGCTTTGGGCTAAAAGAATGCAGTAAAGTAACCATATGACTGTTAGGTGGCACTGTTGTCCTTGAAATGTGATATTACACACCAAACTGAATCCAAATGTTCCCATGCAGATATTTGTTACATTTAGCTGATCTAACAAGAATACTTTGAAAATGACAATGTTCATGGGTTAAGATAAAACTTAATATAATTATTTAGTTTAACATCATGGCAGTTTTAAAATTGTGAAGTAGGTATCATTACTTACCATTACCTCCCATTATTAGCAGAACTAAGGTGCATTCTACAGAGAAAAAAAATATAATTTTACATAAAACAAAACAAAGGAGCTGGATATAAAGTTACAAAACATCGTCCATTGTTTGTTTAAGAGAAAGGCAATGCAAACAGCTGCAATATTTCAATCCATTTAGATGATGTGGCAAGTCTTGAATAGCCTTTTTTTCTGCCGTTTCCTTGTAGCAGCTGTTTTGTGAGCTTCATGTACCTGAGGTTAATGTTGCACCGGCCTGACGCTGTCATTTGAAATGAAGACGCATGGTGAGAGCAGGCTTGCATCCTGCAGCTACTTTAAAATCACATGCTCTGAGTGAGCTAAAAGATTACCTCCATTTCTTTTTCTAATTCTGCATGCATTAACTTATTTGTACTACTGAACACTATACATTATATTGTGCTTACATCACATGTAATATTCACACATAAATACTTTGTAAACATCTTTTGTTAATCCTGTTAGGTAAGCATTTTTATTGAAGGAAACAGATTTAATAGAAATACATAAGTTTTTATAATTTGTAAAACAACCTAACCAAAAGGCATAACTTGATCAACATTTAGGTAACAATCAATCCTGACAAAGCCCTTCATGCAAACATGTCATTAACAGCATTTATATGTTAAAGCTGTAAAGAAAATAAGATTTATTATGGATCCAAGGCTACATAACCTAGCTTGTTTTTCCATCTTCTGTCAATGTAAAGTCCAAACAGCATGTGGTATTATGCAAAAAAGAGAAGAAACACAATCCCTATGAGACAGGGTGGCCAGCTCTCTACCAGAATGGAAAATCTTCTACCTAACAGAGCTTATCTGACAACAGATCAGCAAGTCATTATGGGTGACTTATTATATGGATCACTGAGTGTTTATGTGTGTTGGTTGTGCCTGTGCATTAGTATTAGTACATCTGTGTGTTATAACATTTTCTGTTTTAACACACTTATTGATTTGAGAGGTATTTGTTTATAGCATATAAAATGGCTATTGTTTATGCATGACTGCCTTGAAATGAGCATAATCTTAAATGTAGTTATTTTCTATCATAGTCAGTGGATAAAATGTATTGTATCTATACTTTTGCTTAAATTAATGCCAAAGTATGCCTGCAATCTGATAACCAAATGATAATGTTGCAAAGTTAATATGGATTTTTTTTTTTACTTATACCACAGTACACTATAAGCCACCTTTTAAGACTGTCACTGCATTAAGGGTGAAATAATACAGAAAAACAGCAGGAATTGCAGCAGAAAAAAGCTATACACAAAATGATTTCTGATCGAACACTGATAAAAGATAAAAGATCTCTGTCATGATCGCAGCCCTGGTAGCTTATCTGATTACTGACTGTTCATGTGCTGTTCCCTCCCCGCTCTCTAATTTTTGTTTATGTTATTTACCTGGGCCGTCTGCTATGTATTCGGTTCAGCCCAGCTATCGGGGCCAGATAATTATTTGTGTGTTTTTATTTTATTTGAGAATTCTTTGTTTATTCGTGTTATGTATTCGTGTCAGTTGTTCATGTTGGTTTTCGAGTTTTAGTTAAGTTTGTGGTTCATGACTCTTGGAGGCCAGTGGATTGAGAGGGTTTGATGTTTGTCTCCTGGCTCCCGATCATGTCCTGGCTCTTCTCCGCTGAACCCTCAGGGTTTTGGTTTGGCATGCGGGGGGAGCGTGGGTTCTGGTCCTTCTCCGTGGAGCTCTTAGGGCTTTGGATCAGAGCGAGGGGGAGGTCAGTTTAAATTCCCGTAAGCCTGGCTCCAAGGTGGAGACCAGTTTAAAGTTCTGCACTAATTCCGGTACTATGTATTGTCTCTGTCCCTCAACCAATGAGCCTTCCTGTCTCCATCTGAGCGTGTCTGTCTAAGCATTTTGCTGGACTCTTAGAACTCTGAACCTGCCTTTACGCTCTGAGGATTCCTGGAACCCTGTATCTGTCTCTTCCTGTTCGGATCGGAACCCGTGGTCAGGTTACAGACTCCTGGATCTCGGAACTTTCCGGGCCTGAACTGTTTTTCTGACCTGGATCACTCTCCTGTCTGCTTACTGGGGTTGCTGCATCGGGGACACTGGACGGCTCTGAGCCCATCTCGTTTAAAGGTCTATCGGCTGGATCTAGCCTTCCTCAGAGAGCATGGACTGAACTATTAAACCAGGTCCTGTCAGATGAATATGGTCACTTACTTGTGTTTCTCCCTCCAGAGCGTAAGTGATTGGGTGGTCCTCAGTCCCCTCCTCCACCCACTGCTGTTCTGCTTATCCCCAGCAGCCCGCATTTCTGTTCCTTTCTATTTTATCATTTCTATCATTAAATGTTTTGAAACTTACCATTGGCTTACTCACCTGAATTCTAGGTCCATCTGTTCCAGTTATGACACCCTCCCATTTCAGTACTCTGTTTATTTTACTAAACTCAGGTGTAGTCTGTTAGAATAACTGGTAAAAGCAGTAATTTCCTTCTTTATTAGTTAAAGTGCTTAATGAGTGAGGACGATATTTTAGTGCTTAGTGTCAGGAACGATGCAAAAATTTCCTCTTTAACAAATGTAAGCCGAATTACATTTTGTTTAGAGAACCGTGTATTACCTTCAATATATTGTATGCATGGTACCCTTCAGTTTTGAGAAGATTATACTGTTTAAAGAACCATAATTTCTCTCCTTTTTACTTACTTTTTCTAATGAAACTTAGGAAGGGACAGTTTGATGAACTATTGCATTTTTTTTTTTTATAATTACTTTATTCATTTATTTACCATCGTTTTGATCGAATGAAAGAGTCCCATCAATGTTTCTGTGCAGGGAAAACCCATATTTCCAAACATAATTTCTACCAGGGAAAACAAATAGAGACTTGTCTGTGCATAAAATTAATCTTGAGGGGTTTGACTGGTTCTGTCTAGATTTTTTTCAAGTGAATGTTACCCTGTTAGTATCCAGCCCTAATTCAGCTTACCTTTAAGGTATAGTGGAGGATGTTCTTTTTCCAGATGGATCATCTAAGGGGTTCTTTATAATCATTATAGTGATATGTTTATGGAAGGCTGTCTTACGTACTTGTCCCCATTTTCATTTACCGGTGGATAGTCTGACAGAGGAAAAATTGTAAATCTCCTTTTGGAAAGTAAGTCTGTATGAACATACCAACTGCAACTTTTAAACAAAGCGTGCGCAAGCAGAAATGGCCTTGTGCATGCTCTCACACGTGTTTAATAGGCGTTCCCTCTCGGGAGCGGATACACGGTGGTGCGTGTCCATCTTTTGCGGAGAGGACGGTTGTTTTGAAAAATCTGTAAAAATCATCCACTATACCTTTAATTCAGTTTATTAATGTAGCATTATTTTCTAAAAACAAATGTCTTACACCTTGCAATAAGTTCGGTGCCTGTGCAGAGACATTTAATCAAATTAATCCAGCACAATCCACTCATAGAGATATGATTAAACATTGATCATAACCATGCAGCTTGGAGCAGTATTTTTTAGTTTGTTGGAGCTGCCAAAAAATACAGCAGAACACATCATTTGATTGATCATATTCTTTGTTTCAGCAGAACAAAATAAACAATATTTAGACTGCATATCAAATCTCCAAGCTGCTACTCTCCACTATGAACATTTTTAAAAAACATATGCTGCATTATCTTAAGAATTGTTGGCATCCCCCTCTGTAGAATGTGACATTCATGTAAGATGTCTACAGCAAGTGTGAAACGTAGACAAATTGCCAAACTTAGTTTATAATTAACTAATTTTCTAACTACTTTCAGTTGTCACATCTAATCTACTCACATTGTCTGGGAAACATAACGTGTTTTCTCTGTTTCATAACTTTCATCCTTTAAGATTCAGAGGTGTGTCCCTGTATCGGAAAGCTGCCCTCAATCACTGACACAAAGCTGTGATGGAGGGAAAAAAAATACTATGGTTTTTCTGGACGATGACTGTGGGGATAATGTTAATTTACCTAATTGCAGTCACCATGTGGACTGAGATTATTGTGTAGCTGCTGGGCTGTCTGTGTTGTAGATCCTCACAGAGCCTGAGGGATCGCTCATTGACTCACCCAGCAGTAGCGTTACCTAGCAACGCCTCTTGAATGTACTGTACAGTACTTCCCCATCTCATGGGCGCCTTTAATAATCTGCTTTCCTATCTCCATGTAAGCTTTGTTAAAAGATTTATTGTGCGTTCGAAATCGTGCCTTTTTCCATCTGTTCGCTGGGTATATTGCAGGAAAACAGTGTAGAGACATGGATCAATGCAGTTTACAGCAGAGCCTTCCCATTCATGCCTTTCTTTGACAGGAGAATTAACATGATGCAAGAATCTCATACAGTGAGAGGGGAAAGCACTGATTAAAGCTCATTGCTTTGACTGAATGGCCCAAGAATGATAGCAGCATTTAGCTTTAGAATTGCTTTGACCTCAACAATTTTATTAACTCCACCACATGGATGATAGACGGTTTTAATAAGTGAGGCTAATTTAACTAAAGGACCTAACTGTCATGATGAAGCTCTTATGAAAACTCCATGCTATAACAAAGCCATTTCCCCTACATGTGTTCATTGTATAGAAAAAGTGGTACACAATTTAACTGATAACTGTATGTAATAGAGCGGAGCTCCACAGCAGCACGATGTGTACAATAAGAGTGCATTAGACAGCTACGAGATGAGCTGAAGGAGCAGAGGCAATTGACCAAGGTAATTTGTTTGTGCTGAATCCTAGCATTACATGCTTTAATGTTGGGCTGAGTCCAGCTCTGAAAGATATGGCTCACATATAGAGGTCCCTCATCATTGGGTTGTGACAGAAGTTATATATTCTTTATGACAGGAATCCTTACGTTTGCTGACTTGTGAAACTGAGACTTCACTAAATTACAACATGGGGGTTGGCTTGCACACCCCAAAGTTTTACAATTGGCATAGCAAAGAAGTGCACATGTTCTGATGTCTTTACAGCTCCATGGTGGTCATAGTATTTCATATAGAGGTGCATTCAAATAAATTAGAATATCATTGAGTTAACTTATCTTACTTTAAGAAGTGCTGTTCATTTACCAAATCGTAGAGAATCATTATACTGTGATATACTTCATGGGTAACTTTTCTTTCTTCTTGATAAAAATGAGAATATTATGAAGGTCTACACATGCACTGCACAGTATATATTCACACAGTACTTGGTCTAGATCATTTTTGCATGATTTGCTGCAATTTCAATATCAGACAGAGGCTGTGGCTCCCAGGAGTGTTAAGCCTAGGTTGTTTGGCTAGCAACCTTGAACTGTATATATTCACAATGGAGTCTAGGTCGGGCCAGTTTGCTGCTCAGCCAAGCAAACAGTGAACACACTCATTAAACCAGGTAGTATTGATTGTTGTCAAATCTTAAAAACAACAAGTCAGAACCTTCAAAAAAAAGTTTAGTAGAAGAATTCACCATGCTCTGAACTGACAGCTGTGGATAAACATAATAATAATTGAACTTTATAGATCTCACACTGGAGAAATTTATCTCTGCATTTAACCCATCCCCTTGAGGAGCAGTGGGCTGCCATTGTGGGGCGCCTGGGGATTCGCAGCTCTATTCCCTAACCACTAGGCTGCCGCTCCCCCACCAACAGTTTCTCTGCCTTAAACTTACCTAAAACTTGGAATCTGTTTCTCTGCTTTCTTTATTTGAACTCTGGGACTTCCTGCTGAAACACAAACTTCAATCTCAAAGGGGGATTTCAGATCTTTGAGAAAAAGCCTACTCCCTTTTCTCTCTCATAGCCTCAGTAAAACACATAGCACCGTCTTTGTTCAGGAGTGGCATAACACAAGAAATGCAAGCATAGTAGCCCATGTCCATGGCTGTGTGATCCTGAAACATTAGACTTCAGCTACATTGAACTTTGTCAGTGTACCCAAACTCCTCAACAGCCTTTTCTTAGCAGCCCGCTCATTACAGTGGTTAACCATATTGCTTTGGGTAGCGTTGGCCTAGTGGTTAGAGCATTGTCCTTTTCAATATATTTAATTTTCAGAAAACCTGAATTTCTGGCGTAATGAAACTACAGTAATGACTTTAACTTTCTGAATTGAACTGCTGAAATATTTAAAGGTATATTAATTCAAGGCAATTCATCTGGATAATATTTAAGTCTGAGTGCTTTTATAAAAGATGTCTCCATACACCTTATTAGACATTAGAGACTAGCTTTGTTTGTCTGCATCATTAGGATCCATTGCTTCACCAGGAAGCCTCTGAAGTGTGCAGCATGTTGGGTTACATCATTTTCAGGTTGCTACTTGTCCACCCCCTATCTTTGTTTTGTTTTATTTATCTGTTTTATTGAACTTCCTTTCCTCATCATGAGCTTACCTGACTCCATATTCGCTTCACTGCTATATCTGACAGTCCTGACTCACACACACGCAATTCCTCTAAATCTGATCAGCTCCTTTCTCATAAAAATGATAGAAAAACAGAGAGAAAATCTGTCTCTCTTTCCCTTCACCTGTTTCTGTCCACTGCTTCTCCCTGTGGTGAAGATGTTGTCTCCCATCTGGCTGACTTTACAACAGGCACACAGTCTCTTGCACATGTCTTATGATGCACATGCAGCATCTAATCTATCCAGAAGCTCTTCAACTACAGTAATAAAAGGGAGCCTTTTGCCAAAATGTGGCTATTGCAAATATTTTTATGTTTGAACAACGCTTTGCCATGCCAGCTTTGTAAAATACACTTAAATCCAAATTATTTTTTAGTCCAACTTTATGATATATGAAACAATGTTAAGCAAAATATATGTTGCTGTAGATAGACAGGATCATAAGGAGTATTACTTACTGCTGAACTTTGTTTTTAATAGCCATAAGGAAAACATTACCAAAACCTGGACACGTCTGGTATTAATGAGCCACCTTAGCTGTTCTCTGCCTCTCTTTGGAAAAAAGGATAAAATGGAATGAGGAAAAACGGCAATGAGAATTCAGCGCAAGATGATTAAAGGTAGTCATAGAGGCCCTTTCTGGGAGCAAGAGATTAAGTAGACAATGCCACTCTCTCATCTTCCTCAAAGCCAGAACCATTTTGATGCAGCCTATTTGGACTGCTCATCCAGAACCAGCATTTCTCCTCCTACACTGCAGATCACAAACTGAGATACGCATGCCAATAATATGTTTCAATGAAAGTAGTTATTTTTGGGTCCAAATTGAAAGACAGAACTGGTGCAATGCATGGTGGATCTAATTCATCCTGGTGAGGGATTGGTCTTGGAGAAGATTTTAGGAGCCAAGTTCAGACATAAGAAAATCTTAATATCTTTGTTATGTTTTGAAAAAAATAATAAATGCCTTAGACAAGACTTTGGATTTAATGTGTCAGTACCTATGCATTCTCGCTGATGGTCACTTTTGAATGTTGGTTGGACCTAATTTTGCCAAGCATGATTTCAAACCGTGTCATCTTAGTGTATTACCAACAGAAACCTTGGAATTGGTGGTCCAAGCTCTTTTCAGGTAATTGGCCAGCTCTTCCCATGTAGTTCTGGGCTAATTTCGCACCTTTCTTAGGAGCATTGAGATCCCACAAGGTGAGATCTTGCATGGAGCCCCATTCCAAGGGAGAATGACAGTCATGTTTAGCGTCTTCCATTTTCTAATGATTGCTCCAACAGTGGACCTTTTTTCACCTAGCTGCCCCATAGCCCTTCCCAGCCTTGTAAAGGTGTAAAATTTTGTCTCTACTGTCTTTGGACAGCTCTTTGGTCTTGGTCATGTTAGTAGTTGGATACTTACTGATTGTATGGGGTGAACAGGTGTCTTTATGCAGCTAACGACCTCAAGCAGGTGCATCAAATTTAGTATAATAAATGGAGTGGAGGTGGACATTTTGAAGGCAGACTAACAGGTATTTGAGGTCAGAATTTTAGCTCTATCATACAAATAAATGGTAAAAAAAAAAAATCACACGTTGTGACTTCTGGATTTCTTTTTTTGGATTATGTCTCTGACATTGGACATGCACCTACGATGACATTTTCAGATCCCTCCATAATGTCTAAGTGGAAGAAAATTGCAAAGAAGCATGGCATAAAGCCCCCTATTCTTTCAAAAAAGGTCTTAACCTAAACCTGTCCAATTATTTTCCAGATAATCGCTCCACCAGACTTATGATAACACATGCTTGTTTTATGACCCGTTTCAATGTCACTTATAAAAATACGGTTCTAAGATTTTAAATGCAAAACAAAAATGTAGTTTTAAATAGCTTTTGGTTAAGTAATTACAGATAGTAATGATAGTAATGATAATGAGAAAGTCATGATAACTCTGTGACATAGAAAACATAATTATATAAAATACTCAATTTCAACATTTTCCCAGTAAGATTCGGTCCCAATATCCTCATAGTTATTCAGTTTTTGATTTATTTTTTTTACAACAATGAAAAGCTTACCAGGCACCTCTCTGACACTGGCAAATCATAATTGCAAAGCGTGAGGCGTCATAAATGAAAGCAACAGTGGAAGAAATTATTACATCATTACACAAGTTATGATGTAATAAGGTAATAATGATATCTCATGTAATAATATAGTACTGATTTCTCATGCCACCTGCTATAAGAATACACTTTCTTTGAGTTATGATCACAATTCAGCAATAATAACGGTGTGGATTATAGATCTGTAGCACATGTTTTATAAAGTAATCTAACAGGTAACATGTCTTAAAGGCACAATCTCCATTTTTGCTCAGAGTCTACAAATTATTCTCCTGGGTGGAAATCAAATTAAAGTGAGTCACACCTGACCTATCAGAAGAACAGTCTGAATAGATTCCAATTACTAATTTATAACCTTTATGTTTGATAACGTAGCTATTTCAAAGCAAAAGCAGTAATATTTGTCTAGCCTTTAATTTATGCTTTTTACTTTAGGGCTACAATTATTTTGTAGGTTCTAGATGTTGCTGCCTGAACAGTTGAGTCAAAAGTATATTCTGAATGCATTCAGCTACTGATTTTCTGATACAGAGCTTGCCATTGTAATGTACAAAGATGATGCCATTAGCACAGATACATTAAACATGAGCAATGAGTTGGGCTCTGTAATAAAATAGAGCAGATGGTAAGCATATTTTGAGCTGAGCCAGAATGAATAATTTCCCAAATGATGACACAGCAGTGCCAGCAACAGCTTTAAATACTTTATTGTAAGCAAAGTTGATATGTCTTTATATTTTTGTCCAAATTTTACAAAATTTGGTGAAGACACTATTAGATATTTTTTTATATGGATGGGAAATAAAATGTCAAATTTAGGAACATACCTTCCTATGCAGTTTTGTCACTGTGATAATCTGTTGTTTACCTTGGTAAACAAGTTTTGCCTGTGTGACATTTTCCTTTTACAGCAGGCTAACTCTGCATTTTGGCAAGCTATAAATCCTTGAGGGAACTACTGCCCATAGACCTTCCTGTCAGTTCAAATGAGAGCTGATGCTGTGCTTCATAGTACATGCAACTATTCGGGGTATAATCTATTTCCTAAGTACAAAGTAAAAAAGTCACTTCTGCAATTTTTTATTTTTTATTTTTTTATTTTAATGCTTAGTAAGCCTTGACTCTTTTCCCAGAAAATATAAATATTTTAATTTCTTTCCAGCACATCATTTACAATAGGATTTTTTTGCTTAGTAATTTGGATACTGCTTCTTTGGCATTTTTTTGAGTTTATTCTGGGGGCAAGGCTATAATTTAATTTTATAATTCAGGGTTACAAGAACAAAACTATAACATTATAACTATTCAGAGGTCACAAAATCTTATTTATCAGATATGATAAACTTTACCTAAAGGGTTAAAAAAGAGTAGTTTAGGTACAGGCCATTTACCAAGAGATCCAGAAAGTATGTGCTGATTGTACTTGACAGACCTGGACATTTATGCACATTAAATACTTACTGCTTTGTGAAAAATTGGTTTAAATGCCTTCTCTACTAATATCAAGAAGTATTTTAATCAAACTATTACACACAATTAGAACATATACAGTATAATAAATCTATTCAATATAGCTCTAAGTCTAAGCATTTAAATGTCTGTCTATCAATGTTTTGTTCTTGAATTACTGTTATATAACATTTGACATGGTGTGCTGTGGAAAATAATGAAATCGTCAAAAGGAGCTTGCCAGATATGTATTTCCTTTGTATTATGGTTTAGTCAATAGGTGATTTGCAATTAAGTAAAAATGAAACTTAAATTGAAAACATCTAAGATAAAATGGAAATGCATGGAACACATTGAGTTGAAATAAACAGAAAACAAAGAACATACTATATTCAGGACATACTTTCACTTGTTTTTCAGAAAAAACAAATAGTGCACAATTTGACTAGGTACCCTCTGCCATCTTCTGTACCCCTCAAACCATTTTCATGATATCTTGTGGGGGTTGAAACCACTCCCAATAGTCAATAGGTAGGATACAGTATGACCTGGAGAAATCACCAGTCCATTGCTGTCCATTGCTGTCCGTTGCTATGAAATGACAAAAACAAACAACTATGATGTTTGCAGTCCTACTTCCACCAAGGGATATTTTGAGTTTACATTCAACATAAAGTAACACACCAACCAATGTGGAAGGTAGCTGAATAACCTCAGAAACAAAACTATTGCCTTTAATGGAGAGGTACTCACAATGGGGATTCAGCTATTATTTAAAACTTTTGTTGATGCAGCAAACAAAAGTAACTTCCTCAGACCTCAACTAAAATCTAAGCACATATCTTTGTAGTTGTTAGAATCTTTATTTTACGTCCACTGTTTTCATATCTGCCTAAAAGAAAAATGAAATGGAAATTCCCACAGTAATTGGAACACAAAAATGTTGACTACTGTTGTCATTCTTCAAATCCTGTTTGTTTTTCACACTTTTTTTCATGCTTTGTTTTACTACATTCAGAATTACAGTTGCTGAATTATTTAGAACGTCTAAAAAAGTGGGCCTATAATTGAGTGAAGCTTTTAAACACATTACATTTACAGCTAACTTCATTACCTCAGAAAGTGCACTTCATACTTTACCACAGAAATCATTTTCTCCATGTTTACTGTGGTTAAATGTAATTTTGAGCAAATCAGATTGTGTCTGTCTAAAGTACTGCTTAACCACTTAGTATTTCACGCTAAATGGAAGGGATATGACATATTTTTCTTTTTTACCTTTTTTGATTCATGACAATGAGGCATTCTCATAAAATGTTGAAATTAAAAATAGGACATTTTTTAATCATATTTCCCAGATACAGTTCAGCATTAGAATCCATGTA
Source organism: Cyprinodon variegatus (assembly GCF_000732505.1). NCBI lineage: Eukaryota > Metazoa > Chordata > Actinopteri > Cyprinodontiformes > Cyprinodontidae > Cyprinodon > Cyprinodon variegatus. The sequence goes on along the minus strand of NW_015150627.1, from coordinate 699,114 downwards.
TTTAGTGAAAACAGCTGTTCTGCAAGATCTTTAGAATGTTAGAGAACAATACTTAATAAACACAATTTAAAAGACAAATAGACACTAGATTGATGGTAAATCTGTGGAGAACGAAGACAGTGCAAAATAATATCAAAAGCTCAGAACACTATGAACAGTGAAAATAGTATTGCACAAGTGCAAGCTAAGAAGCTCAGCCCTCAAGAAACTGCACAGATCTGCAGCTCTGATGCCTTAATTTGCAGTTCAACGTAAGTCGTGCACAGAAAGAGCAAACCTTGAAGGTTCTATGCTCAGTTGAGAACAAAATGGAAGCATTTAGCATACAAAAAAAAAGTTTGAGTAGCAAAAGTAACACATTAAATCATTCTGAAAAAACACTACAAAAAAAAAAACTAGCAACATCATGCTGTGGGAAAGTCTTTATGTAGCAGGAACAAGTCAGGGCTGATGGGAGGATGGGTGAGCTAAATATTGTACAGGAGTCTTAAAGACGCCAGACTGTGGCAAAGAATGAACACGCAAAAAATGCAGCCGTTAAAGCATTCTATGTGTCAGAATTAACCAAACAAAGTTCACAATCTGTGATAGGATAAAAAATAAATAAACCATGTTCTTAAATGTCTTTAACCCAACCTGACTAAACTCAAGAAGGTTGGAGAAGGCAAATAAAATAAAAACCTTGCATCTAAAGGCGTTTCCAAAACACTGGATACAAAATACAGTTAAATGCAAATGCATAGATTCATTTTTTTTCTTCATAAATTAAAAAATACAAAACAATGTATTTTTCTCCTTTTATTGATCAATGATGGGCGTCTTTCTGTAGAACTTAAAATGCATATACGGTATATTAAATGACATTTGCCTTGATAATTAGATAAAATGTATAAACTAAGATGCATGAATTGTTTGGCATCACAGTCTCTCTTTTTTCCTTTCTGTCTCAAAGTCACTCTACCCATAATCAAAGGTAAATTAAAACCCATCTGTGTCCTTTTTGGCCCATTCGTGTCACTTAGGTACCACAGTGACCTCACCCTCCTCTGTTTGTTTTCATTTTTATCATCTCCACTCCTGAAACCCATTGATCTTTCTAGACCTTCAAACTAACAGCAGGATGAGAAAATTAAGCCCTTTTGTAATTATGTGACCATCACTAAAAAGAGCTCTACATGCAGAAGAAAACAGTGCTTCATTCTGCAACATTTAGTCCAATCAGCTCCCTGAGGCTGAACACCAATGAGAGGTTAGGCTCCTGTTGTGTGGGAAAGTGGAGGCTTTAAGCCTGCTCTATTTTTCCATAGCATCAAAAATACATGGGAGGGGAGTGCATTATGAATTACATGCAGAACTGCATCCATCATATCCATATAGCCTGTAAACAAGTGACTGTTCAAGATCTAGGTATATAAATAAAGTAGCATCTTTATCCATAAACAGACTCTACAGATTATTAATAGCCTGTAGAATCAGCTTTGAGAAACAAATACTCTGAGGAGACAAGTGTGTTATTGGTGCATACATGATTTGGCTTCTTGACAACCATTTCCACCTTTGCAGCTGAGATTCATATGCACATGTTTTCCCAGACTTATTTGGCATTCCACATCTGTCCTGTAGATATAAACACAGTTTATGATGGTGAATATCATCTAAGTAAAGCATTTGATTTAATTACAATCTCAGTTGGAAAAAAACAATTTGTAAAGATTCCAAAATTCAGCTGTAATTGCATTTGAGCAAAATGCCAAGTGTTTGTGTAGAGTGAATAAAGGCTTTGGCAGGTTATAAACACCCAACTACCTGTGGGGAGAGTCCAATCCTGTACACAGCCAAAGTAACAAATGGAAAGCCATGTTGACTCCTGAAATATTCATCCCACCACTACCACAGCAGACAGTGCAATGACAGTGAAGAGACAATGATGAAGTGAGTGACCAACACAAGGGGAAAAAGGTTTTGCTCAGCCATGTGAAACCACCTTCAATCTGGAGTTCTTATGTCGATTGTCTTTGAAACATACACCATCTTTCAGGATACATACAGTATGAAAATAGAATCCACTTTTGAATTAAACCGTTAAATTCTGGCAACATGCAGATCCGATGTATTCTGGTTGCAGTTGCTAGGAAACAAGTGTTTCAAGGGGAAATCCTTGTTATGAAGTATTTGAAATTCATATCTAATTGCTTTTTACAGTTTTTAGTATTTTACAACCTCTTATAAATGCTCTCAAAGCAATGCAACAGTACTATGGTTGTGTATTTAGCTTGATTTCATAAAAAGTCATGTCTGTGATGGAAAGATTTTGCAGAGTCAGTACAAGATGCTGGATTTAGTGTTGTTTTGTGAGCTGGATCAAAACCTCTCTGTACCGAACATTACGATTGCAGGAGCACAAATTTCTAATCTCTTTTTCATAGCTGCACACTCAAACAGTTGCCTCCACAGCCACAGAGCAGAGGATGCAGCCGAGATTCTGCCACCCTCGTCTGAGCAGGCTTATTTTTAGCAGTCATGGATTGTGAGTGAGCACTTGTTTTATTTCAGTCCTTCTGGCTGAACTCGAAGCAACAAGATTACTGTTTTTGGTGCACCCTTTTGTATACAGTTATTTTAAAAAGGAGTATGTATCCTCTGCATGGATGGATAAACTTGGATCTTATTCACTTTCGTTAGTTTATCCTTGCTTAAACAACTTACCCTCAGGAATATCTACAAATGCCTGGGATTTAGTATTTTGAAAATCCTAAATTTTTTCAGAACTAAACTTTTCCCATTATTTTTAGAACTGGCTCTTTTGAGTTCAGGTAGATTGGTCTGAGATTGCCTGTTAAGAGTAGTCTTTCCACACATTATAAGATGAATTTACTCTAAATTAATCTTACTCTAACTCTTAGTTGGCCACACTGTAAACCAAAACAAGTTCAGATGAACTGTTTGTGGAAACATATGACCTGAAAGTTCTGAGTAAGTAAGTTAAACTATACTCCTATTCTTTACATCCTTAATATCATGATATATGTACTTCAAACTTAAATATTCAAAATCACTTATCAAAACACTTTGATGCAACTGGTTTCTACAAAAATTTTAATTAAACTTTCATAGTCTTGTAAATTACACAGAATATCCTCCAGAGCTGGCCTAAACTGAGTTTCCTTTATCTTTCTTTCAACTATCTTCCATCTTTGCTAAAAAAAAAAAAAAAAAGCACGTTCCCATATTGTAGCATGATGCTGCCACAACCATTTCCACAGGGGGAATGGTATGTTCAGGTCATGTCCAGTTTTCAGGTTTCTTTTGAAAATGGCCAAATGTTTTGGAATTATGGATTCTTCTATTGATTGATTTATTTTTCCACATTGGAAATGGGCCTTGAGGTTGCTTTGTTTATATGCTTTCATTTTGCTAGAACATCCGAGAATGTTCATTTGTAACATAAATCAGATTACACATAAACTTTGTTAAGTCTTCCTCTTGGAATTGTCAGCTGTGTTCCTTGGATTGCATGATGTTGCTCGGCCATTTATGATAACCAACAAATTCTAAGGTGTTCACTAAAAAGCTGTATTTATCCTGGGATCCCATTACATACAGGTGGACCCCATTATCAGTCTAGGTGAATTGAAGGCAATTGGTTGCAATGCACTGTTGGCTGTACATATATATATATATATATCACATATTCTGCATATTTTAGAAGAACTTATGTAAAAGACAGGTTTTATTTTCCATTCAGATAACAACCATTTCAAGGGTAACAAGTGCTTTAGGAGGAACAAATGCTTTTATAAAGCATTGTATGTATATCCCTAAGTTTTAATACCAAGTAAAATCCTTACCACAAAGCCATTAAAAATGTAACAGAAGAGAAAATCCTTCCCCAATGCCAGAAACTCTGTATTAATGTCTTTCACATCATGCTCTGCTTAAATTCACATTTTCAGCTAGAGGACATACAGTATCCTCTCGAAGCACATAGAAAAAAAGTCCCTGCTCTTTCCTATCTTAAAAAGAATAATTTATGCTAAAGAAACTCTGCAGTTACTAACAGATGGGAGGTAAAAACACAAATTGGTGATAAGCAAGCATCAGGCAGACAGTTTCAGTATTCTTCAGAGAGGCTGGACTCAGTGTGATGTGTCCTACTCCATTTTTTTCCTGTGCTGTTAGCGACTAAGCAGAGATGGATTTTGACTCAGGTGCAAACTGAGTTGTTTTGCAAACACCCACACCGGCCCGTTATCTTACAAACACAATACACCAGAGACGTGGCATCTGTTGAGGCTATGTGCGCAGAGTATGTAGAGGATGGGTTTGTGCATCTATAAGCATGAAGATATGTTTAAAAATAATATTTTAGCCAACACTTGCATTCTCTCAACACTTGTTTGCCACATTTAGTTTCAGCTCCAGCAAAGACCTTTGTGGAATAAAACAAAGGGCGACAGAGTACACTGTCTTGACAGCTGCCGAATCGGGTTGTGTCAGCTGTTTCCACATCAAATTATCAGCTCTATTTGATCTGCATGGAAAGGAGCTTTGGGATAAGGAGGTAAAGTGCAAATGTAAAACAAGTCATGACAGAATCTGACAAGAGACAAAAATATCGTCTATCCTCCCCTCTGGTGTTCTCCTTTACACTCTCCCAGCCATTTTAATCTCCACTTTAATACCAACCCTCCCAGACTCAACTTTGATCACTGTCATTTTGCTAACTTACAGGACTGGAAGGATTGAACAAAATGTATTATTCATCCCACGCACCTATTTGGGTCTCCTCTTCGTCTGTAATGCACTTCTCTCATCTCCCTGTCAGTTTTGTCTTTTGTTCGCCGTGCTCTGTCAGAAGAAGGAACTGATCATCTGGGATTAAGAATATACTATTAAGTTGAAAAGAAACATCTGGTAAACTGTTTAATAAATAATGTGGTTATAACCATGTAAAAAGGCACAGAAAATAACTGGCTATGTAAGAGTAATGGATTTCTAGTTTATGAAACATATTTTTTTGTATTTTAATCATGCAATAATAGAAAATCTTATATATAATTGGTTTTAACAGACACTTTAGCTCCAACAAAACACCTATATAGAATTTACAGAGTAGTTACCTGGAACAATTTGAGCCTAACTGAGCCCCAAACTTCCTGACACAAACTAAACCTCAGTAAATCACACCTTGAGCTCACGAATCAAAATAACAAATAAAGTTTAACTGGAAACTGCAACACTGTCCTTGAAAACTTTTCTCTCCCTCTCGCTGCAGTCAGATGGTTTCAAAACAGATCTAAATAATCTGACTGTCTTATTGTGTAAAACACAATTGTACATTCTTTCAATAATTTTTTTTTTATGATTTCATTGTGCTTACATGACATTCCGGTTAGTTATCAACACCTTCATTCCAGGGAAATGAAAGGATTTTGTTATAATGGACATAAACCATTTAGTTATGTTGACAGAAAGAGGAATTTGTCAGGAGAGAAATAAAACAAAACCTCTTACAGTTTTAGGATAAAACAAAATATTTACATAATATAAGGTAAAGCTCATTAAAACCAGTATTTTTAGCTGTCACACACCAAGTTGCAAGACACTTTCAACAGACATTTTAACAGCAGACATGCACAGTGGGGTCCCATCTTGAACTTGCCTAATCTTTTCAGGGAAAAAAAGATGCTACTAAAGCACAACAAGGCCAGTGCTTTTTTGTTTAACTTGGAGGTTCCTTTCTTTGAACATGAAAGAAACCTTTCAGAGCATTCAGGAATTTACATCATATAATTGTTTTGAATTTGCTAACCAGCCAAAATCTGATGCGTTTCCCCTTTTTCAGGGCAGCTGTCTGTAGAGAAGCATGAAGTAAAGAACTGTTATGAGGAAAGCGAAATGCAGATAGTTGAGTGAAGACACAGGGGGATGAAGCTGTTGCTCTTTATTTTTTAAGCCTTCCAGAGCTACTTGTTCTATCTGACCTCCACTCTAAGATCAGCCAAGTGTGTTTACAAGCCAAAGGACTGCTTCGACTGCATGGCGGCTGCTGACGGGGAGGCTGGTCACACCACCGCAGAACCTCAGAAACTATAGCACACGTTCATGCGTGCAGTATCTGACATAAAATACATGAAATTGAGTCTCTACTACTCAGAAATACAGCCCCTTTCACACCTTGATGATTTAGATCACCGTATGACTGAAAATCCGGCAAAAACGCTGGCATGCATCGGAAAAGTTATGGGTACATTTTGTATAAGTTATGCGCATACTGAAGTGCGCTGAAGTACGATGAAACACGCTGGCACATGCCGACATCTCGCAAGTACGTTGAGAAATTTTGAGCATGCTCAAAATATCTCAACGTCATGAGTTTCTGAGCATCTGTCGCGCGCGACCTGCTTTAGAGACTGCAGCTGCTGAAGTTTTTAAATACAATACAATACATTGCTGCTTGACGGAGAAGCTGGTTTGGGAGCTTGCAGGGAGACAGACACAGCACTGCTGATACAGAGAATAATGATCACTCCTCTGAAACAATTAATTAACATCTAAATTAACATAAAATGTAAAAAACTGCCAGCAAGTTTTTGGATTTTAACATACTAGTGCCTGCAGTTTGGATTACGTACATAAAAAAAGCCTTCCAGTCGCCCGAAACTGTAGCGGAAAACCCCAAAGAGGTGACCGGGCCATAGGCTGCTGTTGAACGGGATTCCTAGTGATAGGGTAGGTCCGACCAATGCACATCAGACCCACTTTTCGACCGCACAGATGGAGCAGCAAAGAAGCTTCAGTAGCTCGTCAGAACTTAACTTTTACAAGAATCAAAAATGAAGCAGCACGCAAGTTTTTGCTGCTCCTGCTGCATGCGGTAAAGTAGCATTAGTCTGCCGTTCGACAAAAGTTCTGGACTCGTTATGAATACGCTATGTATATGCCAAAAATAAAAAAAAAATTACTTAGAAAGTTCAGAGTATGCCAGCGATTCAGGAGATTCTGGGACGTCGAACATACGCTGTATAAATCGGCAAGGTGTGACTGGGTCCTACTGTTTTTGTACTGGCTCTCTCTGAGACACATTTGGACAGAAGGTTTGATAAAATCGAACTTAATATTTTATTTTTTTTATTTATTTATTCATTCATTTCATTGAATACAAAAAAAACAGCCTATCAAATTTTTGATATACTAAAAAATAAAAAATACACCTCCATCCATACATACCTACATATCCATCTGTATACATTACATACATATATACACACAGACATACTACATATGTATTTCAAAATTTGAAAACAAAATGAAATGAAAGGCAGCAGAAAGAAGAAAAAAATCTTATAATATCTGTCCCTTTTTTCTCAGGCTCTGAAACTAAACAGGGGGAAAAAAATGGTTATCTTCTGCAACAAAAACAAAGTCAGTTGTCAATCTCAACTAAACAAATATTGATAGTTATACACTATACAGGAAGGAGAGAATTCTTCCTTTTGGTTGGAGTGTAACTTTGTATATTAAAAATGATTTGAAGAGTAAGCTCAGGCCAGAGCTCATTCCAGATAACACAGAAAATGTATTGGTGCAAATAAAACCTTCATATGAAAAACCTATTCTGATTGGGTAAATCTACAGAGCTAAAAAAATCCAATTTATTTGACACTGAAGTGATTTGTGATGTGTTAAGGAAAGTATCCAAAGAAAAGAAAGATTTTTTCATTAGGTGAATATTATAAGAGATGGAAATAAAGTGTTGACTTAGAAAGAAAATGGGTTCCATGTGCTCTGCAAGCAACTTGACTCAAGTTAATATAGTTCCCACAAGAGCTGAATTAAATGCAGCTGGTGTCAGAACTGACACATATATAAACCATACAGTATTTATACTAATGCTATACAGCAATATACTTACTGTTCTGGTTAGATCCAGCAATCACCTGATGGCTGTAAGAAGAAAACTTAAAACTGAGAAAGCAGTGTAAAGGTTTATTTATAAAAGTTTAAATACAAATGTAATTATGGATGATTTTTATTGTAATTTGAGGAAGATTGTAAAAATATATATGCTGAAATTGAGCCAGAGGTAGCTCTTACTGTATTTATTTAACAGTTTTATCATTTTTATAGACAAGCACACTCTAGTAAAGAGAAGATAATGCAGGCTGGCTGGATGTGACAGAGGAATGAGACTGATAGAACACTAACGTCTTATTGTCCACTGGGTTGGGCCTTGTATCACAATTTATGAATTATCACATTGAAATCCAACAGATATAAATAGAAATGAAGGTATCAGATATATTTGAGAAGGCTTGCCCAGAAAGAAATTAATATGAAATACCTTAAATAGTTTAATCGGCCTTGATATCAAATCCCCACCAGCACTTAGTAAATTTCTAGATAATTATGTAAATTCTTTTTACAATGAAAAAATAAGTAAAATCTATGGTCCCTAGTGATTGCACTTCCACTCATCCTTTGATCTTTCTACTAACAGCATTCCAAAAGTGCCGAGTCCCTTAATGCTCTATAAGTCCTCAGGTGTAGACAGTAGTGATGTATACTCCTAAAGTTATCATCTAAATTTGTTTCCTTAAAGATTAGTTTTTTTGTCTTTATTCTTTTCTTTTTTTTTTTTTTTACAAAGATACTTAGTAAAGGCTGATTGCAAAAAATGTATATGGTTGGTGGTAATGGTTTACTTACCTCAAGTTTAAAGAAGATTACACTTGTCATAATGTAAAGGCTCAGCTTAACTCAACTGGAATGGATTCTAGAGTTCATGATCACTTTAATGATGTACAAATGCAATCTGAAAGACTTTTCAGCTTCATCGGGATCACTTACTGAAATGGCACGAAAAAAAGCTCCAGCCAATCGACGTTGGGACTGCATTCCCTCCAAATATAATAATCATTCAAGACCCCCTTTATAAAGCTCCTCTTCCAGCATTGCTCCTGCATAGCAGTTAAACTTTCACCTACCTCTAACACATCACCTCACTCAGTGTCAGGCAATATATTTATCTGAGCACATGTCGATTCGCAGCATCAAAGTCTTCTGCTGTCGTCTGAGCACCAAATAACTTATTTCAATTATGTCAATAAAATCTGTCTAATTGCAAATTTCCTCTGTGTGAGTCTCTCCAAGAGGCATTTAAACTAAATAGAAATATGTGGCCGTTATCCATTAAATAACAAATGCATAACATTGAACCACATAACGAAGAAAATAGCAAATCACTGTAAAAAAAAAAAAAAAAAAGACCTTAAGCTGTGTCAGTAATGTTTTGTCTTATTCAAGTGAGCAAATTATACAAATTTAAATTATTTTCATGTTTTGCTTTAAATATATACTGCCGTCCCATTGGGCTGATAGAAGTAAGTCTTAGATAAGGCGCATTCTTCATATTAACTAATTGTCAAAAACAAGTCACTGGAATCCAATTTTGTGCTCATTTAGACAGCTAAATTACAGAATCTCAGCCATAGTAATTTTTTTTTTCCTGTTAAGTCAAAATGTCTCCAATTAAAAAATGGTTCATGGCATAAAAGCCAGACTCTTTAATTAATTGGTTTTCCACCATTACCCTTCCTTATTTTTACTTTTTTTCTTCAAGCTGTTTTTTGTTGCAGTTTAGACTAGCATGTCACAGGGGACAAATCCAAAAGACAAGCTGTTATAATGCTAAGGAGTCATTTCTCATGCAGTGCAAAAGACACCAGCAGCTCAGTCTTTTCGTTGCACAAATCTCCATATGTGATGCATCATATATTATCTCATCTTGACACTGACATTGATGTGGTGTGAGAAGTGCCAGCTAGCCAGCAAGCCACATTTAACTTATCTATAAAGTATCTTAATCATAACTGATGTCATTATAAAACTGTTTAAACTCAGAATTTTTTTTGTTAGTTTTTTTTCTCTATAATTATAAGTTTATAATGTTTCACAGAACTTTTTTTAAAATGGAAACCTGTACCTTATCAATACATCTCTGCAAGTAGCATTTATTTTTTAGCTTTAAATTAGTTTTGAAACCAAGAACAGTCCTGCCTTTTCGATCCTACTAAAACCCTCCCTCTTCTTCCATCTCTGTCTGTGCCAGCTACTGAGCATTTAAAAGCTATTTCAGAGGAAAGACACAGACAAAAGACAACCCCCACCACAACTACCCACACACCCATAAAAAAGTGACATCCAGACTGCAGATCTCCTTGGTGATAAAGGCCAATTGTTTTCCAGATGAAAAAGTGCAGAAAAGATTTGAACCGCATCTCTAAGAATGCCATCAGCAATTTTGATATTTTGATCTGTCCTGTGGGTTTATTGGGAAAAGGGTCATCTAAGGATAAAGACACAATTAACCTCTCTGCTTGTGATTAGTACAATAATAGCACTGTGTTTAATCTACAAAAGTCTAGGAGCCCTATTTACATACCGGTTTCTTTACAGGGCTTACTTAACAGCAGGGATAGAGTGTTTGTGAAAATAAAGTGCAGCACTGATTATATAAGAGTATGATTAAAACATTGAAAGCGCCTAAAGAGGTTTACTCTGACTTTGTGTCGATGAGGAATTGTTTGTCTGACTCAGTTTTAGCTAAATTTAGAAATTGATTTTTTTTTCAACCATACGTGTTCTCAAGTACAATAAAAAAAAGTCAAATTTGTTAAGCATAAACCTAAATCTCTGATAGTATTTAATTAAAAAAAATACAATTCTTTATCTAAACTACTTTTATCTTTGATTATTATAGTTCTTCACACTGATTTATGTTTAATTATTTTTCAAATAAACTGTGAAAAAATTATAGAAAAATAGAATAGTTCTTTATCTACTTAAGACGTTTTTCACTCATCAATCAGATTTTTTCTGATTAATTTTTGACCATCAAATAATTCTACACTGAGGAAGTATCAGAACACTTTATGACTGCTTGCTGTATTTTTAAATAGCTAAATCTTGAGTTATTCCTGACATTTGAATCTGTAGATTTATGTGAATAATGTGTGGCAGATCATTTTTTGATTAGTGTGAAGAAAAAATGGCTTAAAAGGTATGCTTTAAATACCTATATTTCCTCCTGGAGTCTCAGCTCTCTCTGAGAATGGCTCTGGACCTTGTTTTAACAATATGTGATTTTTTTATCTACTATGTGGTGCATATGAAATTAATTACATTCTTTAGTGCATTAGTAAAAATGGACCTTAATCCAAAGTGTCCTTAGGCAACTAGAAATGCTAATACTTTGTTGGCATGCCAACAGAGCTTATTTTGATTTTCAGAATAATTTAAAATGCCAGAGAATAGGAATTCTGTACACATCTCAATTGTTAGAAGGTCTTTAGTTTCTATTCCATTTTTCTGGTATTTGCAAATAGCTCTTCTTGTTATTAAAGTCGACTTGCAATTTAAATTGTCCTGTAACAAAATTATGTTGTATTTCATATAGTATATAGTGCATTCAAACGAAGGTAAGAGATAAGGTAAATGTAGTTTACAGAGGTTGTACACTTTCTTGGCTAAAACAGTCAACTGCCCATGCTACCTGAGCCAACTGACAATTTTTTGAGAATCTCTGTATGTTCAGATTTTTCCCAGAAATTCAAAATTAAATTCTCAATTTTTTTTTTTACTATTTAGTGTTAATCCATTATAATACGGTCAAATTCAAAACTATAAGGTCATAAGCCAACCAAAAAGAGCAGTAATTAATTGACCGTGGCAAAACCAACAAGTGTATAAGGGTTCACTTTGAGTTATTTATAGATCCTGAGAAAGTGGAGTCTAAGCTTTCCAATGATCTAAACTTGTATACTCAAAAAAAGAATTAAGGAGGATATAAGCATAAGATATAACTCACTCCACAGTAATTTGAGGAGAAATCCACATTTAAACCTTTCTTAGATTTCTTTCAACCAGGTTGAAACACAATTCTTGATTTTGTATTAGTGTGGTCTCAATACTATTTTTATGGCAAATAAAATTTTACTAAATTAGTAACATCAAAGCCTTGAAAAAATACAGTTTACTTTGTCACAGATACACTATGTGTGACAGGCCATGGAAAAAAATCTACCCAGGGTTTCTTTTTTTATTATTTATAGATCCTAAAAGAGTGGATTCTACTGTAAGCTCACACTAAGCCTGGTTCTGCTGGAGGTTTCTTCCTGTTAAAAGGGAGTTTTCCTCCCTACTGTCGCTACACGCATGCTGGGTGTGAGGGATTGCATTTGAGTCAATAAGTCCATGCAATATATTGGTTCTCCTTAGATAAAAAACTTTTGGTGACATGTGTTGCGAATTGGCGCTATATAAATAAACTGAATTGAATTGAATTTCATGGAAATCAAAATACCGGTAAATGGAAGAATATATGGCCATTTCAATGTCCACATTCTCCACATTGTTTTAAGGAGAAAATAGGCTTTGTAGCTTTTTAGTTTCAACCTGTAAGCCACCTAAATGGTAATAAAAGCTAAAAGCTGTTATCTGGGAAATATCAAAATTTTGTGAGGATTCAGATACTTTGTATAGCTTGCTACAACACCTCCCCTAAGCAGAATTGGAGCTTCTGTTGACCTTGATTTTCATCAGAAGCTCCAATTCAACTGATTAGCAAATAAAACAAAGGGCGGATGTCTTTTTCTCATCAAATGTAACTTTACAACACAAACACATTTAAATCCGTAAAACATTTTCATTTTCTGCAGCACTGACCTCGGCTTTTCATGCTACAATTCAAACCAATTTATTTGTGAACATAAAAAAACCCGCTGTGCTTAGTGAAACATAATCAGACCCCAAGCTGCGCTTACCAGCTGGGGTGGGGTGAAGTTTTAACCCAACTAATTGACTTTCATCTTTGTCCAGTCACACAGTTTAAAATGGGTCAAAAAATGTAAGAATGGATTGCAAAAAGCCTGCTAAGAAAAATGGGACACCATGATGCTGTACAGTAGTGGATTTATTATGTCATTTATCCTGCTCTTTTGTTGCATCTGGTAGAGTGAATTCGGTGGACAAAACCTACATTTTTGGAATCTGAGTGGTCTACTTTTACATAAGAGCAGCTTTAAAAAAAATCCTGTACTACCTATTTTTTTCTTTTTTTCATGTTTATGCTAATTTATGCTTAAATTTAATAAATCACCCGATGAGCATCTGTAACTTTTCCTGCTGATTTCAATTAGATAGATTCTCTTGTTGTATTTTATTCTATTATTCCCCTAATAGGGTTAAGTGGCCTATCTGCATGATCAGACACTTATATATTCTTAATTAGACTTATTTCTTTTAACTTAGTTGTTTAAGTTTATAAACTTAAAAGGATTAGGGGAAATCAGTGTCATTGAAATAATTAGTTTTTAACTCACCAAATTTTATAGCGTATGTGCAAGGCGCGTACATTAAGTTTGCACATATTAACTAACATCATTTTGAGTAGCCCCATTTACACAATCCTCTGAAAACCAATCAGTGCCGAGTTCGGACCAAGCTTGGATCAGTTAACCATGCCGAGCTCATTTCCTTACGACCATTTAGACACCGTGCTAGCACAGTTTCTTGCCTCCTAACGGCGATCTACAATACAACTGCTCTCTAAAGGGAAACAAGCAACTCAACATGGCAGCACCTGTAAGATTCAGGACGTTTGGTTATAATTGTGATATTTCGTTGTTTGCGGAGAGTCAGGCAAAGAAGGCAGCCTTTGCTGAATTTCCTTGACAGTCAGCTTTTGGGAAGTGGATACGACAACCAATAGTCTAACTAGGGCTTAAAGATGCAGGAAACAATGACAGACATTGAAGTTCATCACACTGCTAAGCAGAATCATTACTGGAAATCATGTGGCAAGGTAGGGAAGCTAGTATTTTCATGAATCTCTGAAATTTTAGTATTCCGGAGGCTGACTGTAAGGAGATGACGCCGTCTGCTAATGCTCTTTTTGTTATCTGAGAACCGTGCCAGAACTGAACCGTGCCGAGCCCTACTCATGAACGAGTACCAGTTTAGCATGGTTTGGTTGTATCTGGCACAGCCTTGTTTAGTTTTGCTTACCATTTAAAACTCAACAGTTAACGTGGTTACCATGCTTGGACCGATCTTGGCACGGTTTCAAAAGGGTAGTGTAAATAGGGCTTTAATAGCATGCTTATTCTAAGTAACCAGCCTTAAGAGATCATCCTTTTTTGGAATGTATCCTATTTGGATCAAACCCGTTCCTCCTAACCCTAACCATGTATAAAGAAAACAAGAATACATTACAATAACAACATTAGTCAGCAGAAATGTGCAACAACTCCTTTACTCATTGCTGAATACAGCCAATGGGGTTACTCTGATCTGCACTGTCTGCACCTCTTTTAAGCTTTTAATGTTGACTCAACTTAAAAATTCAAAGGTGTCAAGCATTTTCTATCAGTTCACAGCACGTTTTTAATATGAATGTAAACCAGTTAAGAATGAAGTTCTGCTCACTTTAAGTTTTTTATTAAACTGAATGTTAGGTTCTACAGCAAGAGGGTCCTAACCTTGCCATCTCATTAACCCAATTTGTCATGATCATGGCTCTGAGGGCTGGTCTAATTGCTCATTTCATTCACCTGCCTAACATTGCTCAGTTTCCAATTACTGCTTATCTAATCCTCCTGCTCCTGCTTCCATATATACAGCTCAGTCCCAGCCATAGGGACCAGATCATTGAGTTTGAGATGGTTGCTGATACCATATTTCATGAGCTCGTTCTCAGGGGGCAAGTGGGGAAAGAGGTTTTTAACATTTCTGTAGTGTTCTTGATTTCCTGGTCTGCCCCTTAACCACTGAGTGTGCCCTGTTCCTCTCTTAGCTTAGAGGAGAGTTAGTTTTTAGCATACCGTAGTGTTCCTGATATCCTGACCTGCTCTGCCTCTCAACTACTGGGCGTGTCCTGTCCCCATCTGAATGTTCTGCCTGAACTCTCTATGGACTCATGGAACCCTGAACCAGCCTGTTTACTCTGATCAGTATCCATGACCGAGCTTCAGACTCCTGGACCTCTGAGCCTTCCTGTTCTAATCTGTTTCCTTGACCTGGCTTGGGCTTCTGCTTGCCCTCCGGTGCTACAGCATCGGGGACACTCTGGGTGGTGCCTGCTGCATCTAGTTGGAAGCCCTCTGGCTGGATCCTTCTGCATTTTAAGGAGTTGGACTGAACTGATAACCAGGTAAGTGACTCACAGGGGTAATCATCTTCTGTTAGAATATCATGGTCACTTACCTGTGTTTTTCTCCAACCATAGTTTCCAGTGATGGGCAGTGCCCAGCCGCAGCCGCTACAGATCCGCAGATCTACCCAATCTTCTAAATAAACGCCTTTGAATTATCACACTGTCTGTCTCGCCTTGAATTCTGGGTCCTACGTTCTGAGCTTTATGACACCATTAGATAGAGCATTTGCATTTATAATTATGAAGAGCCAAAAATGTGTTTTTAGAAAATTGTTAAAAGTAAAATTATTTAAAAAAAAAGTGCATTTGTACTTAATCAAAAATAATATATTCAAACACGTTTCTGAAGAGGTGGCCTATTTGTAAATATAGTTCACCTGTTTCTAATTTTCAGTGGGCAAAAGAAGTCGGCATAAGCTACAACATGACCACAAAAAACCACAGCACAGTACCCACACTGAGAGTTGAAATAAACCGAAAATTGTCATGAAACGAAAGCCAGTAAAATGTGGTGTGATGTAGATATACATCACAGACATTATGTTTCTTTCATGTTTTAAGTTTCACACATTTATTGATGCAAATGTACTGTACATCTAGCCAACTCATTTAGCAGCTGTCGTATTGAGAGAAGGACACCTATAAAATAATCGTTGCACATTATCTTTGGTTGCAAGGAGCTAAAAGCTGCCATCCAGGATTCAGCCTCAGTGAGACATAAGACCACAAATTTAGAGCCCCCACCAAAGATTTCTCCATGATATTCAAACAGAATATCTTTTTGATATGGGCCCCCATCTCTTGTCTACGAGTGCCTACAGTATAATTGCATATTGTATACCTGGTCTTATTTCAACTTTTGTTGTGGCTTTTGTTTTTGTGTTGTGTGTTTTGGATTTTTTTGACTGCTCTGAGACACCATAGTAATTCAATCTCATAAATCAAGCTGCCCTGTGGAGGCTTCAGAGAACATTGGCGAATTAACACTCTCGCAAAGGCCAATGAACACAGCAGGGAGCTCAGGATTAACATTTTGGAGAAGTTTAAAAACACATTAAGGTCATCAGAGAAAACACAACTGAGCACTCTTTAAATCCACAATCAAAGTTATCTCTCATAAAAACATAAAATTTTGGGCTTCTTGAATAAAGCTGGAACAAGAAAAAAAAAAGAAAACAGATTTTTCCAGATATAGTTAATGTTACTGTTTCCAGTTAGCCTGATTGTATCAAGTGACAATCTGGTCTCAACCAGGAGTGGTGTTTTCTTAGAATATGAATAGACCCAATTGTTCACAACATCAAATCGAACAAGCTAAAAATCTTGACATAAGATGTTGGGCACCCACAAATATAAGCAAATGCTTAGTTGTATGACTATTGCAAGACCATTCTACTGTGGGGATGTTTTTCTTCCACAAGGACAGAAAAGCTGGTCTGCTTTGGAAAAATTGATGGAACCAAACACAGAACAATCATGGAATAAAATCTGTTACAAAGTATTTTAAACTGGGTAGAAGTAAAGCTTTTAGCAGGACATTGACCCAAAATACACTGCAAGAACAGCAGAGCAACAACCGAGCAATTTAGATTAGACTCTCCACCCAAGCTGATTAAGAAGGGAAAAAAGGGGTCTATACATCCAAGCTAATAGCATTTCCACTTTAAGTGCAACAAAGGCTGTTCTAAAGTACAAAGTGCTGAGATAGAGTCTGAAGATTTATGTCTGCCATCCTTTTCATATTTCTATAAGTAAATATTTAGTAATTAATAGTTTTACCAGAACAGAAAACGGGAAAAAAATGATGTAGTATTAAGATTTGTGTAAGTAGATGTATTTGATTTTCCAGATTGCAAACATATTAACTACAAATGAGAATACTTCCTGTAAACGTCTGCTTATCATCTTTTGTAATTAGCTAACGGTAAGTTATTCATCCAACCGGCAAAGCATTGATTTGGTCTGCCACCAAGCAAGATTCTAAATTGTTACATTAGATCTTTATTCCTGAAGAGATCAGTTATCATACAATGTCTTTGATGCATTTAGAGAAAACCAGATTTCATGGCACAGATCAAGTAAACAGAACAATCATAGGGGCTTTGGTAGACCCTGTGGCTATAGGTTGTTGTTTTTCTAATATTATTGCTTTCATCACAGAGGAGGAATAAAATGGTCCCTAAAACAAAGATATAGTACCTATTTCTTTTACAGCGCCACCAAATCTAATAAGTAACACCTAAGTTGAAAGTTCAGTGGTGCTTTTGTGAAAGCACTACTGGCTTACTGAAGGTTGCATTTTAGTATATGATGAGAGAAGAATTTTTATTTATTTTATTTTTTTAGGGATTTATGATTGTTTGTGCTTATCAGTTACAGCTATGGAATATTTCAACTTAAGTGTTACTTTAATATTAAATGAAAATTGTGTATTGTTGTGCCCAGGTTGCTAATAATGCATTTGTAAATATAATACGCATTATCTAGCAGCACTTTTTGTATTTGATCAGATAAAATCTTAAAACTGCACATGATAAAATAGTCTGTATATGAAATACCAAAAATACGGCTGTGAACAAACATGAAAAATGGAAACAAGGTAATATAATTAAGGCTAAACATCTGTGTCTATTACCTTTTTATAGCTAAGTCAGTAAGAAGAGCATGCAACCAACGTAACATTGCCACGGTTTTACAGTAAACAACAAAAGCAAGTAACTCAAAACAAACATATGTGCCTTTCTTCACTACAGAATAGAACCAATGTAATGTTGGTTTCCAGTGGTGTAAATCGTATGGCTTTGTGCAATTGTCCACTGTCTGTAATTTCATCAATGAAATGTTTTTTTTTGGTTTGTTTTTTTGTTTTTTTGTTTTGTTCTGTGAAATCAACAAATTGTCATGCCAGAAACTGAAAATAGGTTCTACATGCGCTGCTTCTTACATGCCAAATTGTGCTAATTGTACATCGTACTAAAAAAGAAGAAATTATAAGAAAGAGAAAGAAAAATAAAGAAATCTGAGTTCTCTCATTTGAGCAAAAACACTTACATCCAGGGATAAATGTGCTCATTTGCATCCCCCCTATTGTATATAAGGTATTTGTGCACAAATTTTACAGCTCCTTTAATATAAGAATATTGTCTGTTAATAAATACAGAATAGTACAAGGATTTCAGGTTCAAAAAAAAAAAAAAAGGATAGCAGGAGCTAAAATTTGTCACATGCTTTATGTAAAGCGATCTGAGTTCATTTTTCTAAGTTTAGGCGGCAAGTGTCCGTCCATCCTTCCCCCTCCCCCAGCCAGTCGCTGCAGCTTTGGGGGCAAGTCTGCCACAGACTTACTGATGGGCTCTGTGCTGATCTTGGAGGCCTTCCCCGCCTGTTTATCATCAGAGACACCGGGCACTGAACTGATTCGCTGAAGCTTCATGGGCAGGTCTCCGAAGCTGTAAGTCATCTCTGAGGTGGTGGAGCTCATCCTCAGCAGCTTTTTGGGTAGACCATCCCGGCCTGTTATCTTCTGCAACTTGGTAGGCAGCTTGGTGGTGCTGTCATTGTCCTCCAGAGTCTCCAGGCAGTCCAGGGAGCTGTTCTTCTCCCCGCTGTTGCACAACGATGGTGCCATGAGGGGCGAGGACAGGAGAAGGGCTTCCTCCTGCTCCTTCACACTATAAGGAGGAGTGGGGACCTCGAACGTGGCATGAAACTGAGAATAGTCCACCTTGAAGAAGCCTTCCTCCAAGGAGATGACAGGGAAGAAGCGGTGTCCCCAGAGAACCTCATCCTCTGTGTATGATGTCCTTGCCTGGCAGGTCATCCCTGTCAGAGAAACACAAGAAACTTTAAGCTTCTATAATCCTACATATTAACTTCTATTTTTAAACAAACACAGCAGAGCTGGAACACTTCATGGCTCCAATGTTAAACAATGTGGCACTGATTGAATTATGTGCTTGGCACTGGTTCATAAAATCAATAATATTTCTGGGACTTCTGCTATTTTTAGATTACAAAACAAAGAATACTGTAAACACCAGCCCCAATGAAACATTCACTACATTACAAAGCCAGCTGCTGAATATAAAGCCAAATTGATTTTTATTTTTTTGCATGTGATGTTTGCAAGCACTCTACAGGCTAAAAAAAAAATGAATTAATTTGCTGAATGTGCTTTACGTGAATTACTCAATATTTAATCACAAAAGCCTTAGCTCATTGAAAAAAAGCAGCGCAGAAAAAAGCTGCCTGCTTATTTGTCGTACAGGAAAAACACAGAATAAAGTTTATTGTACCCATTATGGTTCTGATTTGTTGTCTATACTCCTTGCTTTTCATAGAACATACATTGATGTTGTATACAGTAAGGTACCAAAGCAAAGTAAAGCATAATTGTGAAGGGGAATGAAGATATATTGTACGTTTTGTTGAAAACTGAATCTGTACATAAACCTAAATACATAACCCCATTGTGAAACATGGTGTTGGCAAAATAAGGCTGTGGGGATGCTTTGACAAATAGGGGAAACAAAATACAAAATCCTGGAGGAACACTTTTTTTTGAGTTGGCGAAGACCGGAGACTAAAGCCGAGCTTTAACAGAAAAACAAACAGCCTGTTGGGGTCTGGGAGTTTCCTGCTTCATTTAAGCAGTTTTCAGCTTCTTCTCCAGAGGTCCTCCTCAAGCACTTTCCCCCTGAGTGGCAGGTTGATTGTTTCACCTGTTCCCCATTGAGCAGTGGACTACTTAAGAACCTGCTCCCAGCTCTCCAGTACCAGAATGTTAACCTTTGGGGACTAATGTTCCTGAGGTTTAAGCTCCTCAGAAACCTTCAGCTGTTCAGACATCTAGAAACCTCAAGGTAAAGCCATTGGTGCTTTTTTTCCAGCTGGCAGCCCAAAGCACCTTTAAAGTCACTGCTCCAGTCAACCTAATCCACTCTCCTCTTTGCTCACCTAGATTCCTTCGCTTCCACAACAAACTGTGTCATTACCAAGACTCACAGAATTTCCTGGACCTAACTCACCCACAGCAAGAACCATGGATAGAGGTTGCAAGTTTGCTGGCAAATTTTGGACCTCCATTTTTATTATTCCTCCTCAAAAAGACGTAATATTCCTTTTTGTCTTCCTGACGAGTCAACTCATCATTGATTGTCCTGATCTGCTTTTGGTCCAGGCAAATGGAGCCTCACAATTCCTAATTCACCAAAGCTGTGAAAATGTCATACCTGCTGTTGGATGGACTGCCAATTTATACATTATTAATATGATTATTAAGCTGCTAGAGATCATTGATATGGTGATTCATGATTTATGTTGACCCTTTTTGGTTGTTTTCTTCTTTCTTCTAAGTAGTTTGTGTTTTTGTAGTTGTAGTTAGGTAATGTTAAACAGAATTACCTGTAACAGGGGAGTTATTGTGTTTAGTAAATAACGCATAGAGCGAGAGATATGTATACGTTTGATATCTGCTTTCTCTAAAAGTTAGTTCTTCAAGGGGAGAATGTTTGTTTTCCAGGTGGATCATCTAAATAAGTGGTCCTCCTAATTGTCAGTCATTCTGGTGATATGTTTATGTAAGCCCGTCCTACATGCTCGCCTGTAGCTATATTTTTCTGCGCATGCACACTTTCAGGTGTATATGTGTGGTGAGCTAAGGTTTCAGCCAGTCATTGTAGCTCACCTTTCTCATCGCGATTATTTGCATTCCATTATTTGATATGATGATTGGCTTTAGACATATTTTTTTAACACGTTTGCTTGTTGTAAATACATTTTACTTACTGGTGGTGAGTGTGACATAGTGAAAAAAATGCAAATTGTCTTTTGGAAAGTAAGCTTTTATGAGCGATACAAACAGCAACTTATAAAGAGAGTGTGCATAAGGAGAAATGGGTTTGTGCACGCTCTTGCACACATATAATAGGTACTCCCTCTCTGGAGGGTTACAAAAGGGTTGTGTATGTGCATTTTTTTTTTAAGTGGAGAGAGGGGTTCTATTAAAAAATCCTCCCCTATGCCTTTAATGATTTTTAACTGATATTCTAAATTACCATTACTTGGGTTGAAATAATACACTCCTAATAATTGTGAATGGTATTTGTAATAAAAAACCATAATCAAATAAGAGAATTGCATAACACATGAAATAATAGCAAGAATGCAAAATTTGGGAGGAGTAGGAACCTTGGCCTTTAGTGCCATATCTACAGAGAAAGATGATCTCAACCATTCTCACTATAGGCTTGATCAAAAAGGTTAAGCTTAGTCTTAAAAGAAGACAGGTGTCTGCATTTCAGACCAAAACTAAGACTTGGCTACTCAGGAGAGAAGATTTATTACTAAAAGATTTTTCTCCCATTCTATTTTTAGAAACCCAGGAGGTTTAATTCAGGGATTGAGGTTCTCTGTTAAGAACATTCGGAACAACCAGATTTCTAATGCAAGATGGAGCTTAATTATAGGAGCTTTACATGTAAGGAGGAGTTTTAATTCTATTCTAGACTTAACAGGGAGCCAATGAAGGGAAACAACAATAGGAAAAATATAAGCTGCCTTTTTCCTTTTTAGCAGATCTCTTGCTACAGCATAAGGATTACAATGGTCCAGGCTAAAAAATTCCTTAAATCATGAATAACTTTTACAGGCATCTAGTAGTTCTCAAACTTAGATGAGACTCTTACTGAATCCACAAGGAATACTGTGCAGGCTTCTCTATTATTATACTAAAACAAAACAAAAAAGGATAAGACTACTTTCATATTGTCTGCCAAAACAAACCATAAATTACAAAACATATATTTTCTAACTAGTAAATATCACAAACAAGCAACTTCCATTGTTGTTGTTAACCAGCTGAATTGAGTGAATCATAACCTTAGAAAATACATCAAATATATACTGCCCTGTCAACCACTGATGTGAACGAAGTGAGCAGAGTCCTGAATTATGAATAGGGATGCTACAAGCTGTACTTTGTGACGATAATAAAAAAAAAAACTCTGAGTGCCTCTTTTTCCAATGTTATGCCAACTAAAATAAAAACATCAAGAATTTATCATGATCTCAAAAGTTATAAAGTAATGACGGATGGTTCCAAAAAACAGCAATGTTCTGCTACAATGAATAATTGTATATCAAACAAGTTATTTGTTTGATATATTAAGAACCAAAGTGCCATATGCAGCAACCAGAAACCTGAAGCAAAACATCAACAACTTACATTTTATACTTCTACATGTTATACTTTCTATTTATTTACGTTGTACTACATTAATATTTACATATAATAAATAAACACATATATATTTATATATTAAATATTCAGACAGTTTTTATGTACATATTAATTTATTGCCCAGAGCCAAGGAACAAGATTTTGCCTCCCAGATTTCAGCTTGTGGTTTCTGTGCAATAACAATAAAGAAAGTCTTAGTCTCCAGGTCTAACTTAATTAATAAATCTATTACAAAAAGTAAAAATCGGTTGTAGATTATGTCCAATAGCATATCATATATTATTTATCAGTAATGTATTGTGTATTGTCTTCAGTAGAAGTGAGTATTGGCATGGATAGAGCGTGTCACAATACTTGGGTCAAAGTACAATATTATCCCAATATTGCAATATCCCTATATATTGCAATATTTTACCCAGCTATTAATTAATTGGAATGAATCGATAAAAAACAAAACAAAATCAAATGCTGTTTAACTTCATCAAAATCCATGTTGTTTGGGGTTTGAGTAAGGCCTTCTACTGTGACTGCCTGAACTACAGAAATGATGCTGTGGCACACAGCAAAAGGGCCCAACGGTGTTATCTACCAGGGTGTCGTGCAGAGGTAGCTCATTTTCCCTCATTCTTTTAGATAACATTTTTTTTTTTTAGATCGATATTAGGAACGGAAAGATCTGAACTCTATTGGGCTGCCGAAAATCACCATATAGGTTCTCCAAATCGATTTTTTTCCCCACACCCTAGTCTTTCCTAGTCTTCAGCACAAGGGCCAGTTATGCCTCCTGTTATAGCCTGTGTCTAGAAACACCCAAGACTGTAAACAAATAGAATATACACTGAACACTCAAAAAGAAATTAGCGTGTCTCATCTGTACAGTCAATCCACAAAGGATTTTACATCAGTTTTGTGTCATTATGTCACAAGACATGAAAGCTTTATTTTCTCCTTTCTCAAGAACATTCAGTTAGGAAATCTGTTGGCAGTCCCTGTTGGCAGCAGCTGCCAATCGTAGTTGCAGGGGATAATAAAATACTACTTAAAATTGCCATCGCCCTCTACAGGACTCTTGATTTACTGTATAATGCTTTCCCATGTTGAGTGGCACTGAACTGGGACCGTGATCTTTGTGATATTAACCAATACCAGTTAACTTAAATTAACCACTTTCTGTTTCCACCACTATACATGTACATTATCTCACATTAATACATTTATATTGTTATTTATATTCAGTGATCGCTTCATATTTAAATTATTAAGTAACTAAGTATTACGTAAGTATGGGGACAAAACTCGATTAATGAAATCTTACTTGAATTCATGAAAAGTAAATGAAATCGAAGAGATAGTCCAAAAGTATTGTAGCGGCTGGACGAAGAGGTGCATTATGGGGCACTGTTTTGGTTTGTTTGCTTGTTTATTTCCTTGTTATTCTCTTTGAATGTTGCTCATGTTGTTTATTGTTCGTATTTGCCTCAGTTCATGCTGTTTTGGGGGGGTGTGTTGAGGGCATGGGAGTTTCACCCTGAGTGATAAGGCTGTCGTGTTTACTGAAGTGTTGTGATGCATCTCTAGCGGAGTTGTTGAAGAATAAATAAACATCGTTGATAAACAGTCAACTAAAACTGATTATTTGTAACACTCACTGGTGTTGCAGTATGTAAAAGATAAAAAACACATTTATGTTAGAAAAAAATGTATATATAGTACGAGTAAAGCATGTGTATATGGATGTAGGAGATATAATATACAAATGTGAGAAGTTAAATAAAAGAATGTATGAATATGGGCTGTATAACTCCCAATACCTTTAAAGAGAAGTGTGGCAGATCAAGGTTGGCCCATTATGCAAAGATAACAGACATTACATTGTATATTATGTATATTGTTGTACAAAGTGAAATTTAATTTTGTATACACTCTGTTTATACAAAATGACAATAAAAGTTGTATAAGTCTATATCATTAAAGAATAAAAAAAAAGATGAAGGATTAAGATGGTGAATGCTGCCTGCAAGATTTAAATTATCACAGGACATGTCTAATGAAGAAGTCTTAAACATCCAGTCATGCTAAGTGTCTATAATTTGCTGATGCACAAAGGCCAACCAGGTCAAATAAAAATCTTGAATAAGTCTTAGCTATGTCCATTTAACAGAACAAATTAAAACAAAAACAAACAGTTCTACAGCTGCTTGCAGTTTTGTCTGAGTGTTTATGTATGCTCTAAATCACACCATGATGAATTTGGAATAAATGCTACCCCTGTGAAGAAACATTTATTCCATTAAACCCCTGCTTCAAACCTCCCTTCACATCTACAAAAAGGAAATTAATACAGTTAGCAAAACCCTGTCTTTAAAATTTGTCAACACAAAGATCTTTTCACGCAAACTTATCAGAAGCCTGTTAGTCATTACTCATCGTTGATATTCACTAGCTTCTTTTGTAGATGTCTGCACACTTCATCACAAACCAGCTTTAAGCAAGCAAATCCCTGTTATTCACATATCAAAATATCCAACTGTAAAAACTAGTCCAATGTTTTACAGAATGTCAGCAAATTATTATGTATTATCATCTGTAGTAATAAGATATATATTCAGACATTCCTATTGCGTTTGCAAAAATAACTTCTTTGTATGGCTAACCTTCTAATATCATCACAGTATCCCAGGTGTTTTTATATGTATTTGAGATTTGAACACTTTTCTATTATTTCCAAATATTCAGTGAATATCAGATTTTTTTTGCACACCAGAATAGTATTCTTATTTTTCAGTTCCATCTATTAATCAACCAGTTTTGAATTTCCACATAAGGTTGACAGGTTATGCGGTTGTTCTTATTCGATTGTGAATTATATTAATGCCACTCCAGAGTGCCTTCCCAAAAAATTGTGCACAACACTTAAGGCTACTGCACAAAAGGGGAGAAGGGGGTGCCCTCTCAGACAATAAGGTATAATAAGATAATAAGAGCTGAACAGGCGGCCGGCTTTAATCATCTGAGAGGAACACAAAATAGACAGAGAAGGGGGAAAAAAAGAGAGGAAACGTGAAATGTTTCAACTTAGGTGATCGGCACAGTCTCTCACTAAACCCAACAACAGTATAATGTTTATCACACGAGTTAAATCATACAGTAAAACATTCAAGTTCAGGCAAAAGATCTTTTTAAGTAAACATCAGCATACAAGCGCTTGTCACATCCTTTTCTCATTTCAAATTAATGTATATCGTGTCACCCAGGGGCTGCTCAGTGGCGCAGTGGGTAGTACTGGGGTCTTTCTGCATGGAGTTTGCATGTTCTCCCTGAGCATGCGTGGCTTCTCTCCGGGTACTCCGGCTTCCTCCCGCAAAACAAAAACATAAACATGACTGTTAGGTTAATTGGCTTCTCTAAATTCTCCTTAGGTGTGAGTTTGTGCGTGAATGGTTGTTTGTCTCTGTGTTGCCCTGTGATGGACTGGCGACCTGTCCAGGGTGTACAGTACCCTGCCTCTCGCCCATTGACAGCTGGAGATAGGCACCAGCATCCCTCGCGACCCCACTTGGGAGTAAGAAAATGTTAGAAAATGGATGGATGGATGTGTCACACAGCGAAATATGGTCAAAATCTCCCCCAAAAAAATAACTTCCAGACCACATTTTATGCGACTGTGAAGGGTACATAAATTGACAACAGAGACATTGGTGAACAATTTGAAGTTTCCACAGATATATTTTAGTCACAATCAGTGAGACAAAGCTGAGTTCCATAACGTTCGCTGTCACCAGATAGCAGAGCACATTTATGGTGCATCTCTGTACGTATGTGTTGGAGCAGCTAGCAGAGCTAGACAGCTGACCACCATTAGAGCCGTAAGGCAAGTTGGGAGCTTTTTGTTGCAGTTTGGCATGATTATCTAGGCATAACACACAGTTGGGCAAAAAAACAACCCACCTATATTTAGGACAGTTTATTGTCTTACAGGTAGACCCCCCCCCCCCAAAGAAGAGTTTCAAACATAATCTTGCACTCAGTGAAATCAGAAACACAAGTAAAAATAGTTCATGAGACAGAAATATGGTGTGCTTTCAGAATATTGATTTTGTGTTTCATAACATGCAGGCTGTTTCTCTTTCCTTTGATTTCTACGTAGTACCCTTATTTAAAACTAAGTATAAAAATAGACATAAATTATCCAGTGCACAGTGTAAAGGTAATATGTAGGGTACAGTATGTACAAAGGAAAAAGTAATTAGTACATTGGTGACATAAGTTCTATTTTATTTTGCCTGGTCAAACTTTACCAATTGACAGTAGTTCTAAAGACAGTGCAGCTTTTTAGCCATGTTATCTGTTATCAGAAGTATGTGCTTTACACCACATTCAGTCATTCTTCCATTCATCCATCTACACCCACTGTCATTTTAACACATCTTCATATGTTCCACTATAAATGATTTTGATCAATTTGAATACTAAAGAAAAAGGAGTTGGCAATTTGGACCCTCGTTGGGCTTCGAAATGAATGCAACTATCGTGTGCATTTCAAAAAAATATCAGACAAAAACGGATTTTTGAATTTAATAAAAAGAAAATTAGGCCATAAGCGGTATTTCACTTCATTCGTGCCTATTTGATAAATCCTCATGAGTTTTAGTGTCTGAATAACAGCCCCTCCCTTACCTCTGAAAACAGGCGGGCACTGTAAATAAACCCACTTTCCCAAGGGATGATGTGAGGCAGAGTGTGATGATTTCCGGCTCTAAGTTGACAAAGTAGCTACTTTAGCAGCTAACTACCCTTTGAACTGATGTCTAAGTTAGAAAATCTCTTATTTGGAAGTGAAATGTCTCAGACTTTGTTCTGCCTTCAGAGGTGATGAAATAAGACAACGTAGGCACGGAAGAAAACTATATTTCATAATGAATGATTACTTCCATAATTCTAAAGGCTTTATTTTATCATATATTTGCCTATAGATTACCCAGAAAGGCTTCAAAACGCAAGATATAGGACCTTAAAGGCAATACCTATTTCCACACTTGGACACTTAAGTCAATTTAATCCTGTGTGATTATTATATTATTTCTACATCAAAATTAACACAGTAGTTAATTTAAATGTCAACGATACAATGAAGCTTTTTGGACCCATATTGGCAAGTACTTGATGAGCATTTAATTGTTCTTAAAGCATATGCTCTAGAAGATGTAAACCATCCATCCATCCATCCTTCTCCTGCTTCATCCATCAGGATCATGGTTGTGCTGGTGCCTATCTCCGGCAGTCTATCGGCGAAAGGCAGGGTACAACCTGGACAGGTCATCAGTCCACCACAGGTAAGGGCTGTTAACCTGCTGTAAATGTTCTTAATGCTCTGAAACAGGATTAACTATACTATTTTCAAAAAAATGTTTAACCATTTTTTTCTTCCACAAGACTTTCTATTAACAGCCCTGGATACAATATTCAGTTTAGAGACAGCTTCTTTGATAATTTTTACCTTCCTCTGCACAACGCTTGCTTCTGACATTGTGATATTCGTGTTATCTTTTATTTTTTTCTAATCCCTGGTTTATTCAAATACTAAAATTTCTATACATACATTCGGTTCTCAAATCCAAGGGGAACTTGTTTACAGCAAAACACTGCTGCTAACAGCCAGGGTGTCATCATCCAAACTATGAGCATCTGCGATTCTGCCAGATTCCCAGACACTGATCACAACCCTGCACACAATCACAGATGTGCAGGAGACTGAACATCAAGTGCATTTGGGGTATTCACAGTATTACTTCAGCTCTATTGCTTCTAAGTCCCACTGCCTTTAGGCTCATGCAAGCGTGCTGCAGTGAATGAAGCAGGCAAAGCTAATGTGAACTTGAGGTCCAAAGCGTTTGAGAGTTAAGCGTGAATGGAAATCCTATTCCAAAGTGAGCCTGTTAAACAGCCTACAGCCAAAACATTGTCGCCAATGACATACTTGGTCGCAGTGTACTAAATCTTAGGAGATTTTAACTTGAAAGTCATATAGTTTATAATTCTTGAATACCTACTGCTGGTTTTCTATCAGTGGTTATCTGCTTTATGGAACACAAAACTCCATGATGTAATGCTACCCTGACATCAATACTGTAAATACATGACTACAGTATCAAAACTAGAGCAAACTGTGTATATTATTAGTGATTAATTTATTAACTCATACTTTGCCTGAGGAAAATAATGGTCCAGTAACAGATTTATTTAATATTGCCCTATTGGTCCTGCAGGTGCAGCAGGACTTTCTATAAGACCGCTACGACTTCCACTGTAAAACCATGTTGTCTGTTTGAGTTCACTCCATGTTTAAGCCAAGCAGCAAACAAAGGAGACTCTCCGATGACTACTACTGTGGTTGTGCAATTTTTCTAAATATTAATGTTAGTCAATTAAATCTATAATGAATATATATTTCATTAACATGCATTATTTAGCAGCAAATGCCCAAGCATGGAGTAATTATAGACAGAGTTGCACCACGTATGTTCTGTTGTGCTGCTTAAGACCTGCTGTTCTGTAACACCCACATTCATATGGCACACTCAGCAAGAGGCACAGGAGTACTGTACTATTGAACTGTGCACCTCCACTTTAAGTAGGCCATGACATGGTTAAATATTTGTTGTATGTAAACATCATGTTAAATACATTTTCAAATGTTAGGCAATCTGATATAAACCTTAAGTGGTATAGTATACGTTTGAAACAAAATAGTGAGGTAAAAAAAAACCCAAAAAAAACAAAGGTTGATATTGTTATTTTCTTCTGTTGCTGTGCATTATTCCCAAAATAGGAATCCAGTCAAATGAGAAATCCCATATCAGATTGTCTGTCGTATTATTGGTAAGGTCTTATGTAACTCTGTAATACACTGCTGCCCCGCACTCAGTGTTTCTATGGAAACAAAACTGTTGGAATGAGTACATGTGACAGCCATAAAGCTTTTCACTGCTCTATTTGGTCAAAAGTAACAGTGACATGACACAAAACAAGAGTGTCTTTCTTAAGGACCACAACAACAGCAAAGAGCAGGTTTTGAGCAAGTCCAGATTCTGATCATTTGTGAACCAGCAGAGGCAGAAAAATACAGTTTTAACTGTCAGAGACTTTTTGACCTTTTGAACACAAAACCACAAAGTTAAGAGGAATGTTTTATTGGAATCTGGAAATTATATGCTTTGGTGACATATCTTTAGTGAAGGCCAGAGCTCTTGTTATAAATGTCATCTCTAATAAAGCACAAAATAAGTCCTTTTCTTCTCCTTTAATTCTTACAGTTCACAGTAAAGTGGGCATTACCAAGAGAATTGTGCGTGTGTTTTTTACACACAATAATAAAAAAAATTTGTGGAAATTAAATAATAACATGAAATTAACATGATATAAACTAGTACAAAGTACTATTAAATTGAAGGACAAAAAGTGAAAAGAAGCTAAAATCAGGAGGCATCTACAAAAAGCTATTGTATTTGCATGATCTAAATGTGTGAGTTTGCACATGCTTCTAATTTCAACCTAAACAGAAAGGCAGATTTGCTCTGGAAAAGCTTCACCAAGCAAATACCGTCTCTGGCATAGTTTTTACATATTTAAATGCGGAGTAAGTTTGTATGCAGTCATAAAAGCACTTTTTGATATTTACTCATATTATCAGAGACAGTTGCTTTGGAGTCTTGGAGACCAGAGCATTGGTATTATTGTAATTGCTTATAAAAGATCAAATCAAACAAAACTAGTGATACTTTTGCAGCAAGTAAAAAATATATCAGCAAAATATTGCTGAACTTCAGTTTTGAACTTTCCAGGCATTTTCTGTTCAAATTTCAAAAGTAGCTTGATCTCACACATAGAGCAGACTGATCTTTCTTTTTTTTTTTTTTATGACAACTTAAATAAACTACAGTCCTCTGGATACTATAATGCCAGCTGTAAGAGTAATGATCGATTGTTCTCTCATCAGGAAATAAAAAATGTATCCATAATTGCAGAGTTGCATAATATATAACGATGTAGCTTAATTTATAATAGATTTTCAAATGGACATTCGCTTCTATGTAACAATAAATGTACTCATTTAGTGAAAAATAAGTTATGGACAAAAGCTGATTGTGCATGACTCCTACCTCAATTCTGGAACAGTCATTCAATTTGTTGGGACCTTAGAAGGGGAATTAGGAGAAAATTGGGAGTGGGGTATTTTCTCCAAAATTCAATTCAGTTTATTTTTTATTTTTTTGTGTGCAAATTCACAGCACATGCCATCTCAAAGCACTTTACAATTTAACCAGATCATACATTCAAATTGATTCAAAGTTTATCCAATTTTGATACAAAGAATGAGTTGATTGCATCTACTCATTGACTCAAAGGCAATCCCTCACACTAAGCATGCTTGTAGCAACAGTGGAGAGGAAAAACTCCCTTTTAAGAGGAAGAAACCTCCAGCAGAACCAGACTCAGCGTGAGCAGCCATCTGCCATTTCCCTTTAGGAAGATAGCTATTTTGCTTCAGCTTTTGGGATCTGATACTGTAACATTTAAAATATCACTTTCAGATGAACTGGGATCTGATTAATCTCTGAAGGCTGAGGTGTGGAACTAAGAAACAATACAAAGTTAACACAACAATGCAAATGTCTTAGCAATAACCTAGTACCATCACATTGCCTAGAATACACCCTATGTAGTGCTCAGAACAGATCCTATTCTTTTCTTAAGGGTAGTGCACAGTTACACATTCAGTCCTTTATTATACATCCGAAAATTGTGTATTTAAGTGCGTATGATAAGAAGTAACCATATGTTCAATACTTCACAGGGTGTTAAGTTTCGTTGCATTTGCTTACTCTGTTTCTCTGTATTGATTCTTAAAGCAGCACCAAGTAAAATCTTGATCCAAGTTTAAGCTTAATTTGAGATATACTAAAGGATTTTTTTAGCTCATTACACAGCACCATCTGCATCCTCTGCAGTCAGGGGTATCCTTAAACATGGAAGCTAATCCTAAAATGTCGTTTTTCGACAACAAGACAGATGACGCATTCCAATTGATAAGAACTGTCGAATAGAAAAAATGTAAGGGAGGAGGGAAGTCCAGGGTCAGTCAATGTACCAACATTATTTATGAACAGTTCAGGTGTATGGTAGGTTGTGCAATATCTTTGTTTATATGTGATAACAGTGCACTACTGCTCCATTACAGGAGTACTGCGACATCGGACATCAGTTTGCACTACTTTTCTGGAGTGAAGAGCATCAGTGCTGTCCTGAAAAGAGGTCTAAAACTGTCAGTTTTATAGCCTAAAGTTGGGCTGGTCTGACCAAGCACAACCTGTTGTAATCTAAGAATTTTGAGGTACTAGATAATGACGCTAATGTTGGTTTGCTGGTGTCTTAAAGTTTTATCAATGGCTTTCTAACCCTTTGCAAAGGGTTGCAAAGGGTTGCAAACTTTGCAAAGTTAATGAAATGATAAAAGTACAGCAAATTGGTAACTATTAATACAACGTACAATTTACAACTATTTAAAAGAAAGAAAAAAAATCCTCATCCATCTATTAAAAAATAACTCTATGGAGTTTTAGATTCTCAATGATTAAGAACATTAATAATGTATTAAGTGCACCTTGAATCTGTCAGGGTTGTGGCTGGGTTATTTCCTTATCCTATTCCACCACAGGGCGACTCCTGTGATTTGCTGCTGGACTGGATTGTGCAGCTGATGAGCCACTAAGGTAACTAGACTAAAGGAAAGCTTTAGTAATTAGGAATTCAAAGTGTTGTGCTGTATCAAGATGGATTATAATGCATTTATTGTGACACCACCATCATGCTCTTTAAAGTTTATGAACTGGATCAACAGACCTGTCACAAATTAAATGAGTGCCACCTAAATGGTTGGATCATTGTTAACAGAATCAGAAATTACTATCAGAAAGTAAATCATGCTGTCACTTTTACTTTCACTATCAAGTATCAAGGATGCTAAGGTGAGTGAGTAGCGTGGATAATGGTGGGTGTTTTCCTGCGGAAGGTCATGGATCAAAATGGTAAAAAATAGATATGGGATATGATAAAGTTGCTTCTGTTTAAACATTTGTTGAAACACTGATTTCAGTTCAATGTAATTCAAAATAATTTTATCTTAATCTAAAATGACGGATGGAAATTATTTTAATATATTTTGGAATGTCTTTTTATGTATTAGTCTTAACAACAGCTTTCAGAGCAACTGCCCTGAACAACTGCTATAAAAACATTTAATTGATAATGTGATGTCTGGAACTGAAAAAAAAACTGAAAAATAGTATAAAATAATGTTTTACATAATTGCTTAAGCTCAGTTCTCTCTGATATATTCAAAGCAAACACAATAGTTTGTGAAAACAAGCTAAAGTAATAAAAGTGTAGATCATATTAATACAGATAAAGTTTAACAAAAGTCTAAATGTAATGAAAATGTATTTATGGCCAGTTGTATATTTTTATCCCTTTTTTTGTATTTGAGATTTTAAATGCCCAAACAAACTGCCTTCATTTTTCCATACCTTTTGTTTAATTTTCAATTATTTTAGGCATTTTTTCGACTTTCCTAAATGTCCTAAAATGTTATCTATCATTGGCTTAGGAGTAAGAAAATGACTGGACTATAAAAAAAATGACATTTTTGTTTCTACCTTATATAACACACACACACACACACGGCTAAAACTGAGGCTCAATTAAAGTAAAGAATGAACCAAATGGGAAAACCACCGCTGAAATCAGTAGAGCCAGATTCTCAATCAGCCCTTTAGAAGAGAAATTTGTGACTCTGTGGATCCATTGCACTTCTATTTTCAGTAAATCGTTATCTGTTCCCCTTAGTGACTCAGTATAAGACAATACCAGTGCATTTCAAACAGTCTGTGAAGTGGCTCTTCTGAGTAAAGTGCTGCATAGCATGAAATTCACCAACACTGGTGAGAAATCAGTAGTGTTCTGCTTATTGTTTAAACAGTCCAAACAACCCGTTTCATTGAAAGCATAAACATGCTTTTTGCACACACCTCAGATTTATCAGCCTTAATTGTATTATATTTATTTCTAATTGAAAATTAATAAGTACCTTTTTACAGGCAAACGACAGCCTTATATTTGGTTACTGTATATAGTTTTTTTACCCCTTATTTGGAAAAGTTTGATATCTATCTCCAACATTACAAGCAATATTTTTACATAAAAGCATATGTAAAACACCTCCCAAAGAAAGCATCCAGGGGGCATTCAAAGCAGGTGTCTAGTCCACCTCAGTAGACTCCTCTTGATATGGAGGAGAAGGGGGCTCTACCCTAAGCCTTTCCCTGATGGCCGAAATCTTCCCCCTATCTCTAAGGGAGCACCTTGCCAACCTTCTGAGAAAAGCTAATTTCAGCCACTTGTATCCAGGATTTCGCACTTTCAGTCATGATCCACTTTTCATGACTATACAGCATCCGTATTATGGCGGCAGCCCTGCTGATCCATCCATTGATCTCACAGTCTATGCTCCTCTCCATCATGAACAAGTCCTCAAAATATTTAAACTCCTCCACTTGAGGCAATAGCTCTTCTTCTACCTGAAGAGAGGAGCCCAACTTTTTCTGGCAAAGAACCATGGCAATAGACTTGGAGGAGCTGATCTCCATCCCTGCCACTTCGCACTGCTGAGAACCGCCCCAGCACATGCTGTAGGTGGCTTGAGTACACTGAACCACTTCATGCGCATAAACCAGGGACAAAATCCTTTGGCTTAGAAATCCTGTCCATAAAGGATATGAACAAAACCAGTGGCAGAGGGCAACCCTGCCAGAGCCCAACATCCCAAAGGTCAAACATGATGCCCGCAATGAGGACCAAACTCCTTCTCCACTTGTACAGTGATTGGATGGCCCCTAAAAAATGGCCTCCCTCAACATAGCCTCAGAATTAACCGGGCACTTAAAACCCTCCACCACATGTTATGCTAGCAGTTCAAAGAAGGGCTGTCTGGCCGATCACCTAGAGCGACTTAATTGCAACTTATCAAAAAAGCATTTTTGAGGATTACGTCGGGTATTTTAAATTGTTCACTTTCAGACAAAAACTGTCAATAATCAAACCTGAATTGTAAAAATAAAATTCTACTTGTAAAAATAAATGTAATGATGTTGGATTGAAAACAGTATCAGATCAAAGGGACTTAGAGGCTGGATATGTCAGTTGCTTGTAGTGGGTGAACAAGATGCCCCATCAAGCCCAATCAATTGTATGACAAAGTACACTGATAGTCTTGTTTTTGCCAGTTGTCAAGATATTATACATTAGTCAAGCAGTGCTATGTGTAGGACATCCACTAGGCATACATATTACTGCTTCCAACTAGAAGCAGTAAAGTCTGGGGCGACAGTGGCATCGAAGGATTGACGGTTCAAGCCCCGGCTCCGACTTTCAGTGTCGTTGTGTCCTTGGGCAAGACACTTCACCTGCATTGTCTACTGATGGTGGTCAGAGGGCCCGGTGGCGCCAGTGTACGGCAGCCCTACTTCTGTCAGTGAGCCACAGAGCACCTGTCGCTACAATGTATCTTGCCACCATCAGTGTGTGAGTGTGTGCATGAATGGGTGAATGACTGAATGTAGTGTAAAGCGCTTTGGTCAAGTCTCCTGACTTGAAAAAAGGTGCTATATAAGTACAGGCCATTTACCATAGAAATACAAAAAGAAGTAGCCCCTAAATTGTATATGTACAGTACAGACCAAAGGTTTGGACACACTTTCTCATTCAAAGAGTATTGTAGACTTACACTAAAGGCATCGAAACTATGAATTAACACGTGGAATTATATACTTAACAAAAAAGTGTGAAACAACTGAAAATATGTCTTATATTCAACGTTCTTCAAAGTAGCCACCTTTGGCTTTGATTACTGCTTTGCACACTCTTTGCATTCTCTTGATTAGCTGAAATGGTCTTCCAATAGTCTTGAAGGAGTTCCCAGACATGCTTAGCTTATTTGAATAAAATTGACCATATGCATTACTGTTAACTGCTTATTAAAAATACTTTATTTAATTATTGTGTGGAGGTCTAGAACAAAAAAAAACTCCTTTAATACAAAATGTCAGCTTGCAAAACAGAGCAATAAGAATAATTAATAATGCCAGATATCAAGCTCACACTGACCCATTATTTACTCGATTAAAAAATAATGATTAACTGAACTTTCAAACACTGCAGTTTGTTTTCAAGGCCAGCAACAACAAATTACCAGTAAATATTCTGAAAAAGTTCATCAGAAGAGAAACACAGTATAATCTCAGAGGAGTGTGTTGTTTTACATCAAAACAGTTTGTATATTAACACGCTTTTGTGTTGCTTTTAATCAGAGGTGGGTTGTAAAAAATAATTTACCATTTTAAAAAGAGATATGAATTATGATTTTGGTTAAACACATCAGCTATAAAAATAAACTTAGGTTCAAAAGCAAAAAAAACATCCATCAATCTTGTCCACCCTAGACAGGCCGCCAGTCTATCACGGAGCAAAAAACAATAAAAAAAAAGATGAACTTTTCTTCTGTATATTTGTTTGTGATGACAGGACCCCTATTAAGTTACACAGTTAAATTGCCCTTGTGTTTTGCATTCAACACAGTATCATATACAGTATTTTCTAGCAAAAATAATCTTCACATTAATACGGTAAAATCCCTCCAAATTCTCCCATTTTGGAGCAAAGCGAGTCCCATAGTATATATAATATTAATGTGACAGCTGTGGAAAAACTCCAGAATCTACAAATTCATGTTACACCTCAACACAGGTCTCATAGAAACCACATTTGAGAGGGAAAATGGGAGTAACCCATAAGAATTCATTCTTATGGGTTATTCCTTGTATGAGCGACTGGATATTAGAAATGACAAACCGCTGAGAGGGAGAGATTACAGTTGTAGTATCTGCACTTTATGGTACAATTCCACATTTCCCAGCCTTAACAGGTTTATTCTACTACAAACTGAGTGAAAGCTAAGAGGTGATGTGTTAGGAATAAACTTTAAGATTTAGATGGCCAAAAGCCATCTCTTTTCTGAGACCCCAAATAAATGCACCCTTACTAGATAAGAAGGAGCTAGCAGCATCCCAGGTCTAAGTAAGTGAGGTGAGTGACAGTAAAGATAAAATGGGTTCTTTGGTGGCTGAAATAGAAAAGCACTATAAACTCTGAGGCAGCCTGTCAGCGCTTCTAGATAGTAACCGGAAGAAAAAGAATAGAACAAGTGGTAATCACATCTCAAGCCATCTACAGGAAGCTTACCCAGGTTTGAAAAGCTAAACATATTTATAAGAAACAAAAAGAAACTTGATCTTACATTCTGCATTTTATATAAAGAAGTACCAATGAGAATCAATAAAGAAAAACGTTTGATGTAAAAAAATAAATAAATACTAGATATAAAAAGAACTGCTAAAGAAATAAGGGAAAAAGTGTTTTATATATTTACAACAAATTGTATTCCTGTCATATTCCTTTTTTTATAATATAATATAAAAAAACCATTTTAAAACCTTTGCTTTCTCCTACATTTAAAACATACAAGATACTATATGCATTCTACATCTGTAAGTGTTTTTATAAGATAGGATTTAAGAACAAGGATCTGTGCATTACGTGGTTTTAATGCACAACACTGAGTATACTGTAGAACCCCATAACATGAAGCGGAGTGGCGTTCCTTTGCAAAGTGCATTAAAACTGTGAAATGCACACCTTTCAGTTGTTTAAACCACTTATACCATAGTACGAAAAAAATTTTATGTTTTAAACTTGCACCTTATGTTTAAGTATAGTAACTATTTTGCTGGCCTCGAATTATTTTCATGTTGAACAACCGTTCCCAAGAGAAATGAAATGCATGAACAAATTTTATTCAGGTTGCATAAAAGATGTTTATAATAACACATTGATGATGCTCATAGTGGAGGGATCTGATCCCAATCATTTGTTGTAAAATTTTAACATTATATATTTCCATCTAGTTTGGAAGCTTTCACTTTGTGAAAAACAAGTGTGGCTTTTTACATGTGAAATCAGTTTGAGATATTAGATGAGCTCTACCGGCTTCACATACAATACCAATACATTTTCAACTAAGAAACTGCATGTGCTTTAGAGCATGGGTTCTCTGTTATTACACAACGCAACTTACACATTTAAAATGTAAAAAAAATTGCTGCACTATTTAAATTCAACCCTTTAATCACATTTGATGGATAAAATTGGTTTCACATCTGACAAGTCTAACATATGAAATGCATGTTGAAAATCATTTGTAGCAAAATAGACATCATATAACTGGACACATGTGAAACATTTGACAAGTTAAATAGTTTTAGTGTCATATGAAATGTATAATTTATGGTAAGACTAGAAAAGTACTAAATGAATGTAATCCATTTACCTCTTTCTCATGGGCAGTGCATGCTATCTAATGAGTCTCACAACTTATTGTGACACCCATGTGAAACCAAGAGTTTAACATATGCATCATATTTACTCCATGAATTTTTTTTTACAACAAAGTCAAGTTACAGTATTATACAGTATAAGTTTTTGCTGGGGGATAATATGAAATCCTGTAAGTTTAACGTGAGATTTTACAAGTAATTCAAACATTATATTATTATAATCATCCAATCCCATATGATGTGCATTTGTAAAATATGTTCAGATAAGGGGGTTGCACGCTGGAGTCAGTAGGATTGTTGCCTTAGCGACAAGAAGGTCCCATGTTAGATCCCTGGACTTGGGTCTTTTTGTGTGTTTTTCATGTTTTTTTCCTTGTACTCCTGCTTCCTTGCATAGACCAAAAACATTACTGTTAGCTTAACTGGTGACTACATCGCGCTTTG
Source organism: Cyprinodon variegatus (assembly GCF_000732505.1). Taxonomy (NCBI): domain Eukaryota; kingdom Metazoa; phylum Chordata; class Actinopteri; order Cyprinodontiformes; family Cyprinodontidae; genus Cyprinodon; species Cyprinodon variegatus. The sequence goes on along the minus strand of NW_015150627.1, from coordinate 660,713 downwards.
GTATAAATGTGAGGCTACTTCTTGGATAGAAACAAATAATTGACTTATGATTAACAGTCGATTCATCTCTAATTAGATTAAAATGTGTAACATATTAAGCAAGAATTGCAACATTTTTCTTGTTCTGGAGGAGGCAAGATTTTGTTTTGCCCCCAAGTACCCATACTTGATAGAAAGCTCAGCTGTTGAAGTCTGCCCTACTATAATACACGTCACTGAAAAGAGATTGAGTGCGGGCAGGGGAGGCAGGCAAAGAGATCGAGGCAAGCACAAGGTAGGCAGGGAGCTGAAAGTAAAGAAGCACAGAGAAATAAAAGCTTATGGGTGCTCTGATGCTATTTGCAAAGGCTGCAAACACCGGGGGAGAGTGGTGCTACAGTGGTGGACAGCCCCACCTGAATAGTTAAGAGACATGCCACGAGTGAACAGAAGTGGCATGTTAGGCCGCTTAAACCTGCAGTGTTGAACTGTGTGATTATCGACAGATACATGAGGCAACTCCACTTTTCCAACCTAAAAAGGACCATTTAAATCCTGAAATCCTGTCCAGTCACAGTAGGGATAAAAAGTTGTGTCGAGAAGAAGCAGTAAGACCCCTCAAAGAAAGAGCTTGGAGATCAAAATTACATAATTCGATGCTGGAGTGGGAAATAATCTAATAATGAAGTGCATAGTGGGCTTTAGACGGATATTTTTACAGTGGAGTAGTTTTAACACTGTCCAGAAGTTAAGGATGAACACGATCCACTGTTCATCTTAGGCAGAGCCAAACTGATAACCATCCATCCATTTTCCGTCACGCTTATCCCTGCTGGGGTTGCGAGGGGTGCTGGTGCCTATCTCTAGCTGTCAATGTGTGAGAGGTGGGGTACACCCTGGACAGGTTGCCAGAATTGCAGGGCAACACAGAGACACACAGGACAAGCAACCATTCACGAACACACTCACACCTAAGGAGAATTTAGAGAAGCCAATCAACCAAATAATTGGTAATTTTATTCCCTAGATGCACAGTTTTATATAGTTAAAACACTTTACAGTACAGTATTTTATAGTTTATATTTTAACTCCCTACTAGTATGTTATTCTTTTTTCTATTTTCACATTTGTGTGACAATTTTTTTTGATAATCTTTTTGCTGCTGTAAACACCAAAATTCTTGTAAACACCAGAATTTCCCCATTGTGAGACAATAAAAGGATTTTCATTCTATTTTACACAGTCATGTTTTTGGACTGTGGGAGGAAGCTGGAGTACCCAGAGGGAACCCACACATGCACAGGGAGAACATGCAAACTCCATGCAGAAAGACCCCTGGCAGAGAACGGAACCCAGAACCATTTGCTGCAAGGCAGCAGTGCTTCCCCCTGCCTCGCTGTGCAGCCCAGCCACACTGATATTTGCAAGAGAAATAATGATGCCCACAACCGGATAGAACAGAATCTAAACAGAGTCTGCAACAGGATTATTTGCAGGTCAATCCCAACAAGGATGCAGATTGCTCTTTATGCTGTTTTGTCTGTAACACTCACAATTACTTCATAAAGCCCAATTAGCCATACTGCATGGCGGAGCTGCATCAACTTCTCAACCAAAAATGACTGTTGTATTTGGAAGGTAGGGATGTGATGATAGAAATATGGAAGACCCTATATAAAACATTTGTAACATGATAGGAAAAGACAATACTAAAACACATGATTGGTTAGACTTAGACAGATTTATTTTGTCATTTTGTATACACAAGTGTATACAAAAAGAAATTTTGTTTAAAACAGCTCTAGACATTTTCATTTTTTAAATGGTTGGGAGGGCTTATGTGAGTTAATGCATGTTCATCATGAAGTCAGGTTATAGCAATCCTTCAGAGCAACCATAAGCACTTGTTTATAGGCACAGCATAAAGAAAAATGTGTCTCCCACCGCTGATTCTTGGATTACACTGAAAAAAGAGCAGTTAAAGTTTTAGGGAAGTCATATTTAAAATCATTCTGGTTTAAATATGTTTATAAATGTACTCTTTATCAGACCATACTGCCCCATAGTATCTATATTCATATGTCAGAGCTAATATATGCAACTCAATACCATTGAGTTAGGTCCCAGGATTCACAGGGATGGACGTCTGTGTCTTCGGCCAGCGTAGAGCTAACAGAACTGGCAGCGTTGCAAGGCAAGGACTCAAACATGTACGGCGGTAAGCCTTCTACACCAAACGCAGCTTCTGCCGCCCTGGCGTCCTCTTCTACAGCAACTTCGTCCCCGCTTTCCTCCTCTTAATAGAAAAATGTATAATGGAGGAGACTCATCCATGACCACCGACACAAAACTCTCCTCCTCTTGCATGTTTCCGCTGTCCATAGTGTTCCTTTACAGTGTCCTGACTGGATGAAACTTCTCACATAATTTTAATCCCATCAAACTTCATGTAAAAGTTATTAAAAACTATCACCTAGTTATTTCCATCCAGTGTACAAATATACCTATAAAAACTTTAAACTTTGAAAACCTTATTAAAACACATTTAAATTTATATCCTATATCTGATTCTACATGTAGTTAGGCTATATGAGACACTTTTGTTTTTATTTACCTGATTCTGACTGTGTTGGAGTGCTAGACGTTGGAAATGGAGGAAAAAGCAGCGGCTTCATTTACTGAACCTCAATTCTACTCAACTAGACTTGAAAATATCAATGTTTTACTCTTGCTCAGATTTACTGCTCCATCATTCACTTAGTGACTTTTATTACATGAAACACAATCAAATTTAACTCAAATTAATGACATTGGAAATGTCTCTAATGTTATTTGAAAATGAACTTTAAATTGTGGCCAATCACATTTAGAGGTGATCATGTACGAACTTCCATAAACAGTTTTTTTTTCTATTTGTTCATATGGTTGGGTATTTTACTGTCATTTACAGTCAAGGGCCCTGGTAGCAGAGACCAATTTATTTAAACTCTGTGAAATCCTCTAGGCACATTTCCAATCTGTAGTTTCAATTAGATAAATCAGAGCTATTGTGTGATTTAACAAACCCATGGCACTGAAGCAAATGACTCTCAAAATTGCCCACTATGTGAAAATGAAGGTTTGCTCAAATGGCTTTTCTGGATGAACAAACACAGAGTCAGTATTTGATCATAGGAGTTGGAAAGGAGTTCTTCGCAATTTCATATTCATTGACAAATCTCAAATACCCTATTTATCCCTTGGTCTAGCTCTGTCTTCAGATGCAGGCACAAACACATTCTCAGTCATCAAAACCATGCTGTCAGCATGGTCCCCTGACGGTGTATGACGGCTGTGGAAACAGTTCAAGTGCTATGTGTGTAAAAAAAAATACCAGCAAAAACAAGCATGAAAATCTGGACGTTGCTCACAGAACCCCCATCACAAAACTCTCACTGTTTTTATCCCAGCAGGGCTCCCATTGTTGTGCACTTGGCTGCAGCTGAGCCTCCTTCCACAAAAATGCCAACACGCCAGCAATGGATTATAGGGGGGGGAGTTAATTCGAGACAATTAACTAGGTCTTACTTTTTTTCAAATCAGGGAGCAGCCTTTGTCTCTTTTTTTGGCTTTTGTTGACTGTTTTAGCTACACTGTGCAAGAAACAGGAGTATGAGGTAACAGGTAGGATGTTAAATGTTCTAGTTGTTATTGATTAATTCCCAAAAAGAGGGTGGCCATAATTAGTATGCAGCAACTTTGTATTAAATGCCTACCTGTGGGGGGCAGAAATAGGGTGTTTAATCAAATAACAATACAATATTGTTCTGTGAACACATGCCCAACTGGCTGTGTTAGGACTATAAATAAAATAGTGATTCATGCTCAAATCATGGTCAAAGAGTAACTCTGTACACATGTAAAATAAATTAGCAACTTCCAATCAAAACATAAACATTTACTTTAAATTAGCTTTTAAACCATTTAGAGCAATTGGAATGTGTTCAAACAAATTCATAATGTCATTTCTAATAAGGTAAATAAAATATTATTTAGCAAAATAATATTTAGTTAAATGACTCTCTTAATTGAAATCAATAACTTTTTAGATAATTGATTTTTAACTTTCTCTGCTGTACCTTTACGTTCAAGGAAGCACTGAAACAGCTGTGGTGAAAGTCGCTAACGATATTCTCATGTCTTCAGATAATCGACTTGTATCTGTACTTGTCCTGTAAGATTTCAGTGCTGTATTTGACACAGTTGATCATAATATTCTTTTAGAAAGACTCAAATATTTTGTAGGAATTAAAGGAACAGTACTAGACTGGTTTAAATCCTATGTATCTTATCGATTTCAGTTTTTTAATGTTAACACAGGGATCAGTGCTTGGATCAATTATCTTTACTATATATATATATATATGTTTCCAATCGGCAGAAATATTAGACTGCATATGATTTATTTACACTGTTATGCTGATGATACTCAGCTATATCTGACTATAAATCCAGATGAAGCTAACCCATTACATAGATTATAGGCATGTCTTGAAGACATAAAAAACTGGATGACTCTTATCTTCCTGCTCCTGAATGCAGACAAAACAGAAGTTAGGAAAAGTCTTTGGAAAAGAAGCTGATTATTCTGTCACTTCACTTGGATTGGATTAAACTGATATCAGATAATAAAGTAAAAGAATCTTGATGTTATTTTTTTATCAGGACCCATCCATTCTGCATCCTTCTTTCATCTGCAGAATATTGCAAAAATTAGAACTATCCTGTCCAGGGGTGATGTTGAGAAACTCGTCCATGCATTTGTTACTTCAAGGCTGGACTATTGTAATTCTTTACTATCAGGAAGTCCACAAACTGTAGTTAAAAGCCTTCAGCTGATCCAAAAATGCTGCAACCAGAGTTCTGATGAAAATGAAAAAGAGAGATCATATCTCTCCTATCCTAGCTTGTCTTCATCGGCTTCCTGTTAAATCCAGAATAGAATTTAAAATCCTCCTTCTCACATATAAAGCCTTAAATGGCCAAGCTCCATCTTACATCACTTACATCACTCTGCTGTATTTGTTAGTTCAATCTCTAACTTTATGCTCTCCCTGCATTTTCTCATAGTAGCTTTATCTGGTCTGGTCCTGTTTGGCTATATGGCACAATCCTGGAGAGAAATATCAGCTGAGCTGCTGCCATCAACACCTTTGTTTATAGATGTTCAAGCTCTGTCTGTTATTCGGTGTACTCCTGTTTCTCTGACTGTTAAACACTAATTGTACCATCATCATCAAACTTTATATTGGTTCTTTGATTCTGATACACAGACTCAAAAAAAAAAAATGCAAATAAAAATACTGCCAAATTTAGTAGTAATGTCCAAGTCCTTATTGCCACTATGCACCTCATAGAGTGACTCTGGGAATAAATCAGACTGTAGCTTGCAAAAGTGTGTAACAGCCTTACATTACCTTACCTATTAGGTAGCACTGCTTTACTTTCAACACTTTGACAGTAGCTGTTTTTAACACCCAGAAATATTTCTTAACAGCAGACCTGTTTATTGTTTATAATTAAGGACAAAGTAGAAAATAGAAGCATTCTATTTAAAGCAGTGCTGTTACTTCATTCTCCAGGACGCTCAATGAGCCTCCAAGTAATAAATTATGTCTCAGGTAAAAGACTTTAAACATTGGGACATTTTAGGAGTTTTGGAACTATTACTTAGGTTTCCTTAAATATTTTTTAAAGACACTTCTAAACAAAATGTTTTATTTTTTTATTTATGAAAATAGTAACAACTCAATGCCTATCAGTAGGTTAATATAGTATGTCGATGCTTTGTTTGCTTGTTTTTTTTTTGTGTGATTATTTTGTTTTTTCTACTTTTGTTTATTACCTGGGCTGAAACCATAAAGAACTGAGAGCTCAATGGCTTTTTCTCAATTTCACATCATCATCATCTCTCTGGACAGCTGGCAGCTAGCTCCAGGGGGTGTATTGCAGCACTGACATTAGCGCATAAAATCTGTCTCCCCATACCATTCTTTTCCAAATCAATAACAGCAGAGGAACCCAGAGTAAGGAGGAAGTTGTTGGCCAGTCAAATGCATTAGATTTAAGTTATTATATTCCACCTTCTTACACTACTTGTCAAATATGATAACTGAGTCTTGTTTACAGTTTTAGGTCCTGCTGTCGAAAGACCACACAAACCATATACCTTTACCACATCACACCCTCAACATGAAAATCTACCTTACCTTATACTATCAGCTAATGCATGGCTTGGACTAACATTCCTTCAGGTCACGCACATAACAGAGGTGGACTGATTTCATCCCCGCCACACTGGTCTTCAAACAAAACACACATAGACAGCTAAGAGACACATTAACCACGTTAAAGTGTTTCGTGAGAGGGGATATAGGCTAGTAGATGCCCATAGGAACATTGTACAATAGAGTTTTTTTAACCAAAGAGAGATACTGGAGCAAATTTATATGGTCCATATTTACAACATTTTTACATTGATCAAACAAGGCAGTAATTGGTTTAAGGGCCAAAAAAAAGGTACATCCCTAATCTCCCTACTGCTTTAGACAGTAGGTAAGGCTATGGAGAAAATGTTAAATGTCTAGAATACCTGAGGAAGGAAGAAGAATTGTAAGATAATTACAGTCAAAGCAAAAACATGCCAATAATAATGAATTACATAAAATAGAAGTTATTGTTAAATACCTCTGTACGCATTATGCCAGAATTTCTTAATACCACTTTGCAAAATTTTGTGCAGCAGAACCTACAAGATTTGCTTTAAGTAAGTGCAAATTAGATATAAAAATATATGAATAATAATTTCACAAACCACAAATAAAAGCAGAGACATTATTTATGAGGTTTTTGTTATCGTGGCCACATGTTCGGCTCATCTGTTTCTATGGTGACCACCATCAAGTGATTAAAAAGAATCCAAAAGCAGGCAGTGACCCGTTTTTCACAGTTTGACTTCCCAAGGATGCAAATAAGTCCCCTCCTCTTTTTAAACCTTGCCTTACTGCAAGGCTGAATTCCAGTTGTTTGCTGCTCTGCGATTTTATTTCCTTGCATACAGCATAAACTGTGCCGTTAGAACAAGAAAGAGGATGATGGAGGGGGGAAAGGCAGAGGGAAGAGTGCTGCCATGGGGGAGGGGAAAGCCTGGATGCTGAGGCAAATGCTTTGAGTGTGGAGGCTGTTGGAAAGTGAAGGAGGGAAAGGGAACAGGAGCAAAGCTGCCAACCATCTCCACACAAGGTGGAGAGTCGGGCAGGCAAAAGAAGCATATGGCTGCAGGCCATTAACACAGCTGGGAGAGGACATATTAGCAAGAAAAGGCAAAGCTGAATGCTGCCATAAAGGGAAGCAGTTGAGCAAAGAAAAAAAAGGTCAATTAATGGATTTCCTTCAGGCTAAACAGCCACTTGTGGTCCAATAGGGGAAAGAAACAGACTGAGTCAACCTGGATTGGGCAATATTTATATCTTACAATAAAATGTGTCTGTATGACAGTATTATTTTGTCTACTGTAAAATTGTGTGAATCAATAATAAATATAATCTGATATTGATCAATTATTACATATTTTACTGTAAGTCAGGAAGGAGAGTTACAGCTGGAGGCAGGTGGACAAAAGAAAGGATTTTTATGCCTTAAGTGGTCTTACACTTGGAAGGTAATTTAGAAGAGAGAAACTGACTGTGGAGAGGGCGTCCCTATTGTGTTAATTTTGTCATTTCAACTAGACAGCAGATTGTTCAATGAACTAAAGCCTGTGTACTGGAGACATCCCAGAGGAAGAAGTCTTTAGAATAACATGTTAACATGATTCTGTGTTTAGGCCTCAGGACTGCTTCACCTTAACCTCAAGGGACTGTCACAGTTCCACCAGTCAATGTTATCCATGTGCAACACTGCAAATGCAACCTCTACAAGAACTTTTTCAAACAACAGCATAATCCTTTCTCAGCTACTTCCATGTAACACTAATATATGATTTGAGTTCTGCACATGTAGGTTACAATCACAAACTTCACTGAAGCTGAATATATGCATATGTTTGCTTCAAAAGTATAAAAACTATTACAGTTCAATTAATAATGGTATATTCTGCATATCTGTTTAACCACCTTATGTCTTTTTATCCACAGTAAGATAGACTGCACAAGGAGATCCTTCCTTGTTACCATCATTAACATTTACAACAGCTATTTGAAGTAAAGTTAGAACATTTTTTTTCCATTTGAGATCAATAAAATAATTTTATTGAATAAAGAAAGGGAATGCCCAAAGTAGTCCTTTTTGCTGTTTGCTTAAAAGAATTGTAACTTACACTCAAAGCATTTGGAAGAATATGGTTGAGTCACATGGACCACTCCCTGAACACAGTATCTCCATCGTGAAATATAGTAGAGGCAGTAGAATGGTGTGGGAAAAAGGAAAGCTGGTCAAATTTGACACAGATGTTCTGGAGGCAGGTCCTGCCTCCAGGAGTTAAGAGTTGTAGGAGCACCATTACATTTGAGCTCTGAAGTATCAACAAAAACCCCATGAGATTTTGTACTTTTCTCTTTTCAATCTGCCCATTACTAGAGCAAAACTTCCCCAAGCCAATCTGGTGCAAATGCATGACGTTGCTTGGTCTGGTCCACAATCCTTAACCTTGCCTGTAAGCTGAATTCTCAAAGTATTAGTAGATTCAAAAACACGTGAGAATTTTTTGGTGCAGATCCTGCTTCATTTTTCTTGAAACTGACCCAAAAAAGGTTGGTCAGTCATGTTGCAGGGTTATGGCAGGACATAGTTGTTAAGGAAAACAAGAGCTGCCTGGCCACCAGCTGAACCAAGACAAAATGGCAGCACAGGAGGATGTTTGCATTGTGGAAATAAATAATCCAGTATTCGAGGTGGACAAACAGGTTTCTCTGAACGTTTATTGAAAACAGAATTTAGGTTTTTCAACATCAGCATCCAAGGCAGGAACCTCTGGTTTTATAGATCAGTCTGACTCCAGAGGAAGAAGATAGTTCCAGCCGGCTGGCTGCCAACGCCCCAGAGTCCAACACACTCATGTATCGTAGGTGGGAGATCAGAACTAAGCAGACGGATGGAGGCAGGATGATCCAGAGGACGAAGCTAAAGCCAATGTCGGTGACGTGGTAGGTTTTCAGAGCTAGGAAGTCTGAGATCCAGTGAGGAACGAAGGAGAATCCAAGACAGAGTCAGGACTCAGGTTCAGGTACTATACACAAAGGGGCTGACAGACTGGACGAGGGCAGGCAGACTCGGTGGTCAGGAAATGGTTATGGTCAGTACACAAGCAGACAGAGATCAGGCAGAAGATAGAAGGAGTCAGAAGACAGGTCAGGCAAACAGATTAGATAGGAACAGGCAGGCTCAGAATTTGAGGGGCAGAACAGGTCAGGATCCGGTAAACAGAATACAGGGACGCTAGAATAAGTCTAACCACTGGCTTGTAATAATATGGCACTGATGACTGGTCTGAAGGCTGGTTAAATAGACTGATGAAGGTGGATCAGATGAGCAGTAATGAGAACTGGGAGGAGCTAAACAGGTTTATGAAAAGAGTAAGGCATCAGTGCAAAGGTCATGACAATTGCAAAAAGTTGATATCTTAAAATGTGTGAAGTCTTTTGAGCTGTACATGTTTAAGCCAGGCATACATTGCACTAATTTTTGCCCTTTTCGGGAGATTTTCCAGTCACGCGAGGATTTTCAGTCGGGCCAACAGCCTGATCGTGCATTGTGCATGTAGTGCACAGGGGGTAACCTGTGTTTTAAAATTAAGTCAGCTGTCATGGGCAAATCGCTCAGTGTACATGTGCCAACAAGGATTCCTCTTCTTCCTCTCAGACGAAAACACAAAAGCATGGCAGGGGTGAGAGTGAAATTGAGTTCTTTCTGTAAAATTGACAGACCGTAGTAGCCACGTTTGTTCTGCCATGTCCTAGTCCAAATATGTTGTTTTCTTTTCAGCACACAAAAATGCAAAAATTGCCAAGGCAGTGCATTTCTCTCTAGTGAGGTTCATATTACTTTTCTGCTCGTTTGGCTTACGGATAGAAGAGTTCGAGTAGCGCCATCTCACTGCGTGGCTGAGTCCGATGTGGTTTTTAGACGTACAGTGTGAGCAGGTAGATCTCATCAGAGCGTCGGGTCGGACAGTGTGAGAACATACATCGTGATCTGTGAACTTTAAACTCTGTGGTTTCGTCGTACAGTGGCAACTGTTGTGTGCAACGACTGAAAAAAAAAAGTGTCTGCTGATTAAGGAAATATTATAAAGGCTATCATCACAGGCAAGGAGAGACAGAGAGTCAGTCAAATGCCTTAAACTTTAAATAGACTCTGCAAAACTGACAGCACACCGGTTTGGTCACACAAGTTCATCCCTATGTCATCCCCCACACCTCCTCTCCAAGTGATTTATTGCCATCCAACAGGGATCTGACAAATCCCTAAAGACACAATTACTGTGCATCCCTTTTGGGAAGTCTACACAGTTCATGTAAAAAGAATAATGAATCTAGGAAGTCATAGCTGCTTCACTATAATGCCCATTATCTTCATCCTTATTGTGTGTACATTCAATAGATTATTTTTGTTTGTTTTTTCAGAATTGTAATTGTTAAGTTTACTGTTTCTTATCACAATGTGCAAACAAAAGCGGGCTGTAAAAATGAGGTACACACAAAATTAGATACATAACAAATCTCATGAAGCTTATGCAAAGCCATGTTTAAAGACCAAGAGGCGATGACTTGTCTTCATGGTAAATTTGTGGCAGGGGATTTTGCTCATTAGAATTACAGAAAGTGAATTTAATTGCCAATTTGACACATAAAATACAGTGCAACATAAAACAGAGGATTCAAAACATAGTTGGGCTAATTATCATCTCTATGACAGCAGGTAGAACAGTTTACTGTGTTAAGCTATAATTCACTGCACAAAAGGCATAACAGATTGCATAGGCATTTTATGCTATTTAGTGGTTGTGTTTCTGTCAATTGTAAATTAAATACATTTACCACACATTATTTAATTTAAATCCAATAATAATGTGAAGTACAAAAATAACCTTAAAAAGTAAAAACAATTTAACAGAATAGTTACTTATGCAAAGCAAAAATAAATTACTATACTGTAACTTTTCTTTATCATTAGTACATAGTAACATGATAGTAAATATTTTCAAATAGCTAAACACAAATCCATGAACAACATCCATGAAAAAACTTGGCCCTTCCCAGTCATAAGTCAGCCGAATGGCAGCCCACTTCCCTGCAGCTCCCAGCAAAATCCCCTCCATCTCCCAGCCACTGGCCTTCTCCTGCGTGTGCATATTTTCTTACTCTGACTCCACCCTTTCACTGAATTACAGGGTCTGACCAGCAGATAACACTTCTCTTTAGATCTTAATGTACACAGATCATGACAGAAAAAATATTTAAGTACAAATATGTATTTTTAAAAAGGAATTGTAGGGGACCAGCCAAGGACCAGCCAATGGCCCATCAAGGAAAGTGGGGATTTTTTTAATGGCTACTTCTGTACATTGTCTTCCCTTTTCCACTTGCAATTCAGAGTATCCAGAACAAAGGTGCTCAACCATTTTACTGGGGGGTATAGATAATATTGACTCCCCAAACCAAATTTTATCACACCCAAACCACAGCAGACTAGAGAGGCTATAAACATCCCCAATTTATGCTCTTGGGTAACATCAACAAAACGTTTGGCAAACAGAGCAGCCTGTGTCATAGGCTAGATGCTAAATTTGCACTTTGTTCAGTTTTCTTCTGTCTATTTTTAAGTTACTCACCAATGAAGAGAACAGTTGGTTTAAGGATGGTCTCAGGGAAGATGGACAGCTACAGTATGTTGCAATCCTCACCAAGACCTACCCTGGTAAAAACATCCCCTATGCTGCAGTGGAGATGGTGGGTTGTCTTATGTTCAAAGTCGACTGGACAGATGAAAGCATCAGGTAAGATGAAAGATAGAGGTTGTTTCTTTGACATGAAATATCTGCCTTAATCCCGGCGTACACTGTGCGATTTTCAGGGCTATTTTCCAGTCATGTAAGAATTTTCCGATTGGCCCGACGTTTAGCCCGATCACCCATCGTGAGTAGTGTAGTGTACAGGGGTTTACGAGCGGTGATCAGTCTCTCATGATCACGCCCGATCCGGAATCGAGAGGTCAGGAGAATATCAAACATGTTTGATTTTCTCCCGACCATCGTGGGCAAATCCCTCAGTGCACATGCGCAAAGAAAGATTCTTCTTTTTAATCTTCCTCTCAGATGTAAACACAGCAGCTTGGCAGGGATGCAACAAGTGAAATGCAGTTCTGTCTGTAAAATCCACAGACCATGGTAGCTACGTTTGCTCAGCCATATCTATTTTCAAATACGTCGTCGCCTTTTCTTTTTAGGGCTTTCAGCACACAGCAACACAATTGCACAAACTGACAAGGCAGCCATTTCACTGTAGTGAGCTTAATATTCCTCTTCTATTTGTTTGGCTTCGGGATAGACAAGTCAGAGCAGCTCCATCTCACTGCAGAGCTCAGTCTGACGTGGTTTTTAGTTGTACAGTGTGAGCAGGTAGATCACATGAGAGCGTCGGGCCAAACATAAACCGTGAGCTCTGAACTTACACTGTACAACTAAACCCTGTGATTAATATTACAGTGTGAGCAGCAGCTGCGTGCAACGATTGAAAAAAATCTTACAGTGTACACCCACCTTTAGAGGTTGATTTGATTAATTGTGATTAATTGATATTAATATATATTAAAATAACCGTCAATTAATTTAGTAATTGATCAATGGTTAAATGGAGTTCAGAGACTCTAAAACTTGTCTTTAGCTGACGGAGCGACCTCCTTAGAGCAGTACTGTATCATACCAAAATTGTGGGGGAAAAAAACTAAAACATTTAGCATTTAAGACGAAAACCATTTTTGTCTATCAATATACTCTATCCAGATTTCCTCAAGTAGAAAAGTTTCAGATTCAGCTGGTTTAAATTCAAAAATAATTTCTTTAAGCAACTAATCTCCATCCTTTTTATATACGTATTAATAGAAAAAATAAACAACAGATTAATTGAATAGAAAAAGTTATCAAATTATAAAAAAAGCTAATGCCAACTTAGCTGTGGAGGAGAAGTGGTGCCTGATCAGTAGCCAAATAAACAAAACCAGGGCCAGTTGTGATGGTGGCATAGGACTCTAAACATCTGACTCCCTAAAACATTTGTGCTTCTGGAAAGTGCTCCTCGCACCTAACAGCTATTCTTATTGAGATGTTTTAAATGAGACACCAATATTACCCAAGGTATAGCTGGCAGCTTTGGTACGAGCAAGGACTCAGATGGATCGGCAGTATCACAGTCGTTCCCTGCTACACTTACAGGTGTGCGGTGGGTAGAAATGGCGCAAGGCTTCCAAACAGACGCCTAATAGTTTTTGTAAAACTATTAGACTAACTCAGAGTTGTCTCACTGCACCCAGAATAAAAAATAATCAACTGCAATAACAATTACTATCCTGTTGCTCTGTCCCCAGTCACCATGAAGGTTTTTGAGATGGTCCTACCGACGGTCATCAAGGACAACATACCTGTTTGCCAGTAAAGCCTGCACTTTATTCTTGATGAAATTTCTTCTAAAGAAGATGATGTCTTATAAGCACTTCCCATGGCCCTTACTTTTCTGCAGCATACTCCAATTTACCTCAGAATGATATTTGTGAACTTAAGGTCAGCAGTCAATTCTGTCCACAATATAATGATGAGACCTACTACAGAGAAGAGATCCATAATCTCTCACAGTGGTTTTCGAATAATAACCTTGATCTGCACACCAGCAATACGAAGGAGACCAGAGTGGGTTACAGGAGGTCAAGGAGGAATGAAAAAAGTTCCCCTCTGCATACATTGAGAGACCTTGGAGCATTTGGACACCATAAAGTTTCATGGCATTCACAATTCCTCTGACCTCTCCTAGACTGAAGGCCCAAGTCGTTTTCTTATCAAGAAGTTTTAGAAGGCTGGACTCTTTTTCTCAGCTGCTTTCTAACTTACTATACCATGCCACAAGTGAATGGATCCTGTGTTGCGTTGTGACAGTGTGGTATGGCATAGTGTGGATAGGTAGGACTTACCCTATCGGGGAGGTCAGGACAGGGAATTGTGAGATACAGTATCTAATCTAGACTTAGTTTGAGCTTCAAGAGTCAACAACATAAACAGACGCAGATGCCACAGTTCTTGACCATAAGGCCAGTGGACTGTTTTCACTACTTTCATCAGAAAAATGGAAAAGGAATATTAGTGCTTCTTGCAACAAGATTTGCGTATTCTTGTCATAAATTTCTCCTACTTTTTCTCCAACAGTGGAGGAGAACCTGATGAGTATTCCACATCAGATTCAACATTCATTCTTAACTTTAATAAATGATCATAATGATCCTTGTAATTGTGATGCATTCCACCTGCGAATAAGTGATGGCGTGTACATGAAACAAACAAATCTCTATACAAATAACATACTGGGCCACTGACTGGACCGGACCGGGCACTCGAACCGAGCCGTCAGCTCTGAGATCTGTCCAGGAACCCCGGCGGACGGTGGCAGGGAGCCAGCGGGGGACGGAGCGACCGAACTCGACCCGGTGACGGTATCGGGGCTGCCTTACCGGGCAGGTGGGGGGAAGCACTGTGCCGTCAGGCTGCCGTCACCAGGTCGTATTTTACTACCTGGGACTACCCCAGTCCCAGGTAGTAAAATACTCAAATTCTATCTACAGTGAGAACTTTCACATATCCATCCTTACCCTACAGACGCACACTTGCACCTTGCACCAGACACATCCGACACAACCCCTCCTAAGACATGATCACAAGCACACATACGCACACAACCAATTGACCAGCTCCACTTCAAGCAGACACTACATGCAATAGTTCTATTTACATTTTTTTTTTTCTAGAGGTGTTTTTTTATGCTGATTTTTTTTCATTGTGTCCATATCATGTGTGGCACCCGAGAGGTGCGATCATCTTAAAAAAAACATAA
>NW_015150627.1:643348-644923 GCF_000732505.1 Cyprinodon variegatus | reverse complement strand
GTTATAAAACATATTGTACAACACAAGAAGTACTAATTACTTAGCAAAAGTATCTCATATTTAAATACTATTTAAAATGTTTACAAAATATAGCACATTTCAAGGAAAATGAAAGTGGTTTAACCTCAACTGTAAAAAAAAAACTTCTTGGATTTGTATAGTCCAAAGTATTTCTGACAGTACAAAAATTCTCCATATCCTTATCACAACGTTTAAAGGGTTATTTAAAAATTAATTTCTTAAAAAGGCAAATGAAGCAATTAGATATACTATATTAGGATAATTAAACCAAAAGACTCATGTAGCATTTAACCTCAGCAGAGCAAGCAAAGTTCAACTGGGAGAGAGATTTCTCTCATGAGCTTTCACCCAGAGCACATTAGATCTAATTAGAATCTCCTGTTCTCACCTCCATTGAAGCTTTTGACTTCCCCACTGAACCCAGTGTAACACTTTGACCCACAGGACGGAGGCAAGGAAACCCAACGCTAGGACAGGCTCTCGCAGTAATGACTCTGAATGAATTATGGTCAGTTTCTCAAGTCTTTCAGAACTGCATGAGCTGCAGGGTTCAGTTTGCCTGGTGTTTACTAAACCTCTAAAACGACCTCAGGGCACAGGAACTACGGGCCTGACTCATTCATGAGTCAGACCTGTAGCGCAACAGAAAGCTCTTGGTTTTCATTTCAATTACTGCCGATAGTGATAAAACAAAAATCCAGCCATGACATTGGCTGCTTCACTAATCAGCGCCGATTAATTTGTCCAATTAATTATGCAGAGTGGATTTACTCCAAGATAGTCTACAGTGTGTGAGTGTGTGTGTGAATGGGTGAATGAATGTAGTGTAAAGCGCTTTGGTCAGGTCTCCTAACCTGAATAAAGGCGCTATATAAGTACATGCCATTTACCATTTACCATTAAAGTAATTATTATTTTCAAATTTATTTGTGTTGAGTGTGTGTTACAAAAAAAACATAACTGATATCCTGATGATGGTATTTCATGACTTAATCAGCAATCCCACAACACTGATCAATGTCTTTATTTAACTAAAGTAAAGGTGTAATACATAAATTTGTTATCAACAAAAAGATAAGCGACTCTTTCCTGAAACAAAAAAAAAATTAGCAGCTGCAGAAGATTAAGTATTGAATTCATATCACTTTACTCCTTAAAATGTTTTTTTGGAATCTCTGTGAACAATCTAGAGCTCAAAACAAAACCACCTTCAACAACAAGCATTTATTTTCTAACACCCCTTGAATATCTAGAAACATCTTTTTTCCTATTCTTACAATGAAGACAAAACTGCTAAAGTCAATCAGATAAGATTGAGAGTATCTGTACTTTAAGTTGACCATTGTAAAACAAATAAGATTGATCATTCATTGTAGCTCAGGGCTGCACAGTGACACAGTGAGCAACACTGCTGCCTTGCAGCTAGTAGGTTTCGGGTTTGATTCCCTGGTCAACTTTCTGCATGGAGTTTGCATGTTCTCCCTGTCCATGCATGGCTTCCTGTTAGGTTAATTGGCTTCTCTAAATTGTCATTAGGTGTGAGTGTGTGCATGA
>NW_015150627.1:640848-643043 GCF_000732505.1 Cyprinodon variegatus | reverse complement strand
GGAAAATGGATGGATGGATGCATTGTATCTCTGGCCACTAAGGCATACAAAAGATCTTTTTAGAGTCATTTAGTGTTTTTTTTTTTTTATTTATTATTAACATGTTCTGCTCCAAAAAAATAAAATATTGTGCATTCCATTTGTCTTCAGAAGTTTAAATTTTCATATTTTAAGTTGTACATTTCTACTGGTGCACCAGATGGATACTATTCATGTCAAGAAGAGTCAAACTTTGCTGTTCAATAAGCTGTTTTACAGCTGTGCTGTGTGAATAAACAGGTCACATAAAAGCAGGCTGTAAAATTCAGAAAGCATAATTCACAAATAATGTCATGAACATCAAGAGAATTGAATCACTAACAAGAAAACTTTATTTTACATACAAAGAAAATAGAAATGTGCTGAAAAATATTGCAAAACAAATTATTCATGGCGTTTTATAAATTTCACTGCAACGGTAACGATCATTCACAACACATTTTGCTGAAGGCCAGATCTTTCAAAAAAGATAAAAGGTATTTGCTGATGATATACTTGATGCACACCACATTTCATGCCTGATAAGCGATTTTAAAAACACTTCTGGACCTGCAGAGGGTTCTCGTTTTTCAAGACGCAATACCAACATGATAAACCAAAAATGCTGTTGAAATTTTCAGGGACAAACTAATGTGCAGTCAAACCACCTTTTGTTCTGTATTGAAAATAAGTCCTTTGGAAAACCACTCATCAGCTTGTTTATCTCTGTTGGCTGTAAAATCTAATTTCTGAGAGGCGTGGGATCTTAAATTATTCATAGTGATGCTTTATACTATTAGCCGTATTCATACAGGAAAGTTGTTAAATAATGGATTTAGCTGCTGATAAGTTTCTCTGCAGTGGAAACCTGAACGTCTGTTACAGGCAGATACAGTTTATTTTTGGATCTCGAGAATCAGCTTCACTAATGAACAGATTGTTTCTGGATTTGTTTTTAAGCCCTCAGAAATTGGACTGTATTACTAGTTTAACTGGGACAGTTACCTAAATATTAAAGCTTTAAAAAATATTTTATAGCCTTACTATGATTCACGTTATCAATAATTTTATTTCTGACCTTTCTGCTGTGTTCCTTGATCTTAATTATGTTATTAATGGTCTCTAACAGACTCATGAGGCCTTCACCTAAAGGCTTTTTTCGATTAAGATTACATTACAGATGCAGAATTTTTTTAACTTGTCATGTAATTAATACATTTTATTTAGGGGCATGAGAGTGGTTCAATTTTACTTAAAACCACTTTTTTTCTTAATGAAAATCTTTTTTGTTTTTAAACATATAATTTACATGTTTGGCCTATAATAAAATCTGGAGTTTTGCTGTAATGTGAAATTTTGAAAAAAAAAAAAAAAAAAAAATACAAATCTCATGGAATATGAATTAATGAATTCTTTAATGAACCCTCGTTTGCAGAGCTGCACAACAGCAGATGTTTTAGATTCGGACAGTTGTGGATGTGCCACTGGCTGCAAGCTCTGCCGTGATCTAGCATCTGCTCCTTTACAATCTGATGCTCACTCAGGGCCCACAGAGACACAAACCAGGTCCCCTCCCAAGGTGTGAAATTCTGCCTTTGACATCTCAGATATAGGTGTCCTTTGAGCCCTCAAGCAGTTCCCGCATCAACATGAGATGCTGGCAGCAAACTCCAGGAATGCCATTTTGGATTTTCTTTTTACTTTGTGAATAACTACACAATGGAGCCTAAGTACAAAAACAGTTCCAAAAACGTATTTTCATTCCTTTTCTATCCCCTAACACCTAGCTTTTACTCTAAGTGTAATTTGCTATTCAGCTGCTTCAGAACCTTTCGGTAAAATCATCACATACATCCTCAACATAAACGCCACTTTAATTTATGAATTTACTTGTTTATTTAAACATTCCTAAATGACACAAATTTCAATAATTTTTCAAATAAATCTTTGTTTCTATTTTGCAATGGTCCACATACGGTTTAGATTATATATACAGGCTCAGTTATAGACATACAACCTTGCAATGGTTTGTCAGACATTTTGATGTTTCATAGAAATCACACACTTTTACTTTTATATATATATATATATATTTTTTTTAAGACGTTTCGCCACCTCTCCAGGAAGCTTTCTCAATTCAAATGTCTGGATCCGCAGTGAGTTTGAGTCTTATATAG
>NW_015150627.1:615403-640218 GCF_000732505.1 Cyprinodon variegatus | reverse complement strand
GATGACGGCGGCGGCGGATGACGCATTAATCGCGCGACACAACTAATCGAGGATTAAATTCGTTGCCAACGCTTTTAAAAGTCGATTTTTATCGATTTTATCGATTCGTTGTTGCAGCCCTAATATATATATGACACTTGTAGTTTTTAAGAATCTCCAGTCATAATTCTGACTGGATTTTTTCATGTCCCTTTTAATCAGAAGTACATATTTGAACTGAAATTATTTGGTTCAATGGTAACCTTCTGGCTTTTTGCAATACATGTAGATGAGAGGTAAAAGTCACAATTATTGAAGGCCACTCCAGAAGTCTAATCTTAGCCAGCTTTATCCATTTCATAGTCCATTTTGGTCAATTTGGGATGATTTCTTGTTTTTAAAAAAAAGTGTCAGCAGTGTGCTGACATTTTGTGGCGCCCAGGGAGCGGTGTGGGGGTTAAGGGTCTTTGCTCAGGGACCCAGAGTGGCAGTCTGTGGGAGTGGGGCTTGAACTCAAAACCTCTGGATTCCAAGCGCAATGCCCTGAACACTGGGCCACCACACCCCGCTTGACTCATCTAAATAAACTTTTATTTATTGAAGCAATACCTTTTATTTTGTTGGATCATAAAATGTTTTACCAGAAATCATTTTACTAGCCCATGCGAGTGGTAGCAAATGTAGAACTGTAATTTGATGATTTTCTTTTTTTTTAATCGTTAAAGACCAAATCCATATTTATATTTAAGTTGCTTCACTGCAGACACTCTGGTCTTCCAGTCTGAGGTCAAGCAGCAGGCTGAGTTGGTTTTGTTCCTAACGTCTTGTTGAACATGCTAAATAACTTTCTTTAATCTGAGGCTTACGCTCTGGGTCAGCTGAAAACTAAGATGTCCCCCTTCTAGCAGGAAAATGAGCCCCAGCTCACATTCTAGCCTGTTTTGGATAAATTAGTATGACGTTAAGCTTCTGGAATAGTGTCAGCCTCATTACTGTAACGCCATTCCTAAGCCATGGCCTAAGATTAGTCAGGAAGCCAAACTGTGAGGAAAAAAAAAACTAACATTTCTGAAAAAGAGCACTAAAATATATAGTGGATTTTTAACCCATTATTTGTTAAAAAATATAACAAATGTAATTTTTCTTCAGTTTGCCGGAAGAAATTCTGTATCACCAAATATTATCAGGCCTGTATCCACAAACACTGAAAAAAGGAACAATCAAGTAAGCAGTTCCTCCACCATTATAGAGAGGGGACTCTCTATATTTTATTTCAAGACCAGGGCTGCTTGTTAAGAATTATATAGGCTTGCTATTTACATAGTTTACATAAAACGTTTTTTTTCTTCTTGTAATTGCAGTAGGGAGAAAGAAGCTCCCTCACACCTGCAAAATGGTTTGGTGACTGACATGACTTCTAAAGCTGCTTTAGTAAAGGAGAAAAGGCATGGTGTTTAACTACTAGAGACAGGAAAATGTGTAGCCTGAATCCTCCCCTTGGCTCTGGTTAAGACAGCCACTCTTTTACGTTGATTTAAAGAAACGGTACCACAGTTGTCACCTGAGCCACAGGTACAGCCTAGCGTCATCATGCTCTCCTGTCTGTTTAAACCTACAGACAAACCTCATTTTAGTGCTCTAAAGGCACTAATAGAGTGTGTGTGTGTGTGTGTGTGTGTGTGTGTGTCAGAGAATTTTTTTGTGTCTTTTACTGGAAGTTATAATTAAAAAAGGTCCAATAAGTAACCCTCGGAGGCTGGTAAATGTTAATTGCCTAGCTCTTACTTGTTACTACATGGTTTGTCCACCTTTGAACCTAAACAAAGGATCTGGGATGGAGGTTAGTGGCCATGAATAAAACAAATGTACAGCTCTAGAACTTTAAAAGCTACAGAACGGTTCCTCCACTAACATTTTAAACCTCAATATGAACTGGTTGCATGGGTAGAGGCCAAATGTATGAACAAGTTCACATACAGCTGGTACTGAAAGACAAAAAGGGCAACTCATTATCAAGCTCAAATCATATTATTAATAACTAATAAATAACGCCAAATTAACAAAATATCAACATAGACAGATAGACAGACTAAAATTCCCACCAAACATCTACACTGTAAAAAGTGTGAGTTGGCACTCAAAATGGTATCAAAATGATTTACTACAGGGTAGTAAATCAGTCTCCAAACATCCACAAAGTGTAGCTACTTTCACAAGAGTTCACAGAAGTGCCAGGGGATACAACACATGAATGCTTCGGCAAGGGGAAGCAAGACACAAGGTCAGATAGGGGAGCTAACATCGACCACCCCCAGAGATTGGGTACCAACGCCCAATGATGCATGAACAACTTAATGCGAGAATGGCTGACCTGAGAAATAAGATCAGAGCGAAATTAAGAGCCTGTCAATCCTAACACTAGCTAGCCAAGTTGAGTTAAGTGCCTTGAGAGGATCAGTTAGATGATGTGAATAAAGCACTAAGTAGGATCCCTACTGTGACTATGACAGAAACCAAAGCGCTGATATATAGGACAGCATTAGTGAACGATTCAATAAAAAAAGTAAATTTACATATTTTAAAAATAAAAATGGGACAGACATGAATTCATTCATAAAGCTTTTTTCTTCAATGAAATGAAATAAATTGCTAGGTTTTTATTGAATCCATAGAATAAATGAGTTTTATGTTAGAAATTCCATTAGGGAGAATAAATGTATCAGTCCTTCCTATTTTATTTTTACTTTTCTCCCTAAATCTCTAGGAGCTGAAACAGCAATTCAATAAGGAAGCTGTCCAACAGCTACTGACACATGTGGTGCATTTCTAAGGATAACAGCAATGCATTAATAAAAGTAAAACTTCTGTGAACCAATAAAAATGTACAATATTGAGTTTTTTTCCAGACACTCTATAGACTTAACTGTAAGATTGATATAAGTCAGGATATAAATGTCAAAATGTCAGAGCTGCATACTGTAGATGCGGAATAAAATCATTATTGAAACCATGTATAAACATAGGTAATTCTGATTTGATTAACAGATGTCCAAAAACTCCATTATCTTAATATTATTCTAATATCCTGTAGCTCAGAAGAGCCTAAGTGAGGCACCCAAACTGTTTATAATAAACTCATAACAAGGTTACCTGCACCAAAAGAAAAATCACTTACATTAGAACCTATACTTATGTACTTAAGTAAAGGTAGAGTGGAGGATTTTCACACATTTTCTCTACTTTAAAAAAAAAAAATGCACATGCACAATCTTGTACCCGCACCCGAGAGGGAACGCCTAGCCCAGCCAGTGCACTCAGTGTACGCCATCGCATGAAAGAATCTCACAAAAACAATAGTCTTGTTTCTCTTTTTTGAGGCCATTCTCTTCTTTTCATACACTTCATAGACTTAAATATATCAGCAGAATGATTGACAATTGGGGTACCACTTAATTTGATGATGCACCCGGTAAAAGAAAATCCTTCCCTATACCGTAAACATAAAGAAGTAAATTATGTGGTTCCTCTCTAAATTGGACGTTTCGGGCTACTATTGTCAGACCAAAAGACCATTAAGCAAACATTGTCAAATTTCCCATCACCTTTTACTAGAAAGAATCTGTGACCATTTAGGATTCATCCAGAATTCGGAATTTTATGCTGTGAATCAAACTAATTTTCAACACTGACAGATTGAAAGGTCTGTTTCATTTGGTTGAATTAAAATTGTTTGCCTTTACAACTAAAAATTAAATTTCTTGTTTAACAAATGTTAATTTTTTCTTCAAAAATCACTTAATATAGGGAAAAAATATATATATTACTGAAACAATTGGTTGCTAAATAAATATCTACTTAAAGTCAAATATGAACGTGTCTCATTACCACATGATGTCACTTTCATGAAATGAACCTATTTAACTAATTGTTTCACATTGGTCATGGCCATTGCTGCGGCACCAATCACATGGTTGCATGGTTGACAATTTATTCATTTTACTCATTGCAGTCTTCTGACTGTACAGTAAAATGTCTCAGATATCCAACTGAGACAACTTTTAAAAAATTTTAAAAGAACCTGAAAAGACTTTTCTTAACTTTGTTAAATATCCATGCTATGATAAAGTCTGTGCTGCTCATAGTTACAATTGTAGTAATCAAAGGTGCAGCTCTTTAATCATCTGGTGCTATAAATACTGTCTTTATTGTCAGTTAATCAAGTTGGTCCAACCTGAAATATTGGATCGTACAAATGCATACTGACAGCTGAAGTCTCTTCTTTTTTAGTAGGATTATTATACAGGGTTATTGCACAGGGTATTTACATGGTTATTTATATAGATGGTTACTGATCTATACCTCTATTGCATAGATGGGTATTTATCTATATAGTTATTGCAAATTACATTAAATCAGATTAAAGATTGAGTAAAACTGATAACTTCAACCTTAACCAATCAGGAGTATTTATTCAAAGGTGAATCAAAGTGAGATTTTTATCAGTATAAGTTGAAACCACAACCAGACCAAATCAAAAGGATTGGAATCTGGTAGGACAACTCTTAAATATGAGGCATGGGCAGCAATTGGCACATTGCATATGTTACCCTACCTTTACATTATCTGGTGTGTTGAGGCTAGTGTGTTGCGTGTACCAATCAAGAAAAGGGTATCAGAGTCGGAGGGCTCTAAATATGGATGAGCTGGAAAAGACTATAAAAGGAATGGCAGATAACAAGGAAAGACTTAGTGTTAATTACTGATGAAATGAGATACACTGGCCCCATTATTTACATGAAGTTAAGGTCAGCTGTTTGTTTGTTCTGGATGTTGGCAAGCTGAATCATAATTAATTCCTATTTTGAACTGATTCATATTTGAAACTATGATTCTCAACCCACTAAGTTGCACAGTTTTTCTTACCAGCTGACTTCTGAGTTACACTTTAATTCATGTTTTTCTGTGTTTTCTGCTTTATTGGTTTCATTTCCATTTTGTGTTTTCTGGTTCTATATAAGTTCTTATATATTTCTTGTTTACCCTCTGTTGCCCCTTGTGCCACTCCCCTTCCCCTAGCTCCCTTCTAGATTCTTCTGTCCACACCTGCTCCCAATCAGTTGATTGCCCCAGGCTTTGTTCTGTTTGGCATATATACTCCTCCTCTTCAGTTACTTTTGTTTGCTGGTTCCTCGTTGTTTCTTTGCTCCTAATGTTTGTTTTCCCTGAGGTTTCCTGGATTTTGGTTTTCTGTATTTTTTGTGGACCTTTGCTCCAGTTGCCACCTTTTGTTTTTTAAATCTACAAGAAAGCCTTAGTCTTCAGTACGAAATCTATTATTAATTTTGGTTGCATTTTACTCATTACTATATGTGATAGTTTTAGTCCGTTTTAGTTGACTACAACTTAAAAAGGTTTCAGTGTAATTTTAGTCAAACAAAGTTTACCTCAACAATTTCAAATAACCAGATTATTTACCAGACTGACAGCTAGATTGCTGTTGGGCATAAAAATTAGATTTGTAGAATTTAAATAATCTATTTTTAATGAATTAATACCCTACTTTATACAAAAGTGTGTTACAAAAGGTGTGAAAATAGCAGAGCTAGTTCAATACATCATATTGGTTATTATAGCAAACAGACAAGCTAATAAAATGCACGATAAGGAATGGTTTTAGACGTATAGGATTTCCATCCTAAAGCAATCATTCCTGATCTAATATGAATTATGCATTACACACAGATCAATATGATCTTTATTGCTCCAAAAAAGCAAAGAACAAAAACAATCTTCTTTCTACTTTGGCAATTTTTGGCGTTTGCCCCTTGGTTACAGCTGCTCAGATGGTCAATGCAGCTTTAAATTAACATGGTTTTGACATAAAACTAAATACAGAGAGAACCTACATAATTGTCTTATAATGCCATGCCAATCCAGACCTAAAGTGAATGAATGTGCTAACTAAAATGTTGAAATATTCAAAGGAAACAGTATGCAGTAAAATATTTGCTTTGGATATAATTAAGGGATTCCTTTTGGTAGAAAATGAAAGAAGGTTTTGCATCAGCTTTTGTGAGCTGGAAGAAATAAAATATTGATAGGGATAGAGATAAGGATTTGTCATGCATGGCAGAGAATGATCAGCACATATAGTTTATTAAGTAGCAAGCGCAGGAAGTGCCATACTGCTGAGAGCGAACCATCACTGTGGAGCACAAGCACAGCCACGCGAACAAAGACACATTTCTGCAGAAGCACATGTGGAAGAACAGACTTGAGCATGCACTACCGGACCATTTCAAGTTATTTTCACCCCTGCAATTGCTGCCATGATCCATCTGTGGTCATGCAGAACACACCACTGCACGCCTGGTGGACAGCAAGACCAAACAAGACGCAGCAATACGGCTGATACTGCTTAGCAGATTACAGCACAATGATGCATTTTAAACGTCTAACCGACCACCCGCTAAACTTTTTATTCAGTCTTGTCTCGTCTCGTTGACGAAAACTCACTTGTCAAGGTTTTGTCAAAAACTATCCACGTTTAGCTCGTCAATTTTCGTTATCTTTATGAATTTGCATTTGTCAGAAATAGAATGGTCATTAAGTCTCTGTTTTTAATGTTTAAACCTCTTTATTTCAGCACTTGAGGATGGTATTATTATTGGCAATGTGCTGAACTACACATATAAAATCAGGCAGGCCTATGATTAATAAACCAAAAAGCCCTTCTCGAGAAGAGCTATGTAGTGTTTTGCTACCACTGCAATTATTTATACTAATGGTGTCAGATGCTAACTTTGTTGATAAGACTCAGAGGTAATATAAAATACTGCATGCCAGAGTCCTGTGATACTAATAAGTATTACTCTGAAAACTAAGTCACGAGGGAACAAGGAAAGGAAGAGGATGTTAATGTTGTTAGGTTTGCACACATAAATGATACTGCCTGAACATTACGCACACAGAAACTCCTCTACATCAATACTGATTAGGTTCTTACCAATATGATATTTTCTGGAATGAGTCACTGATTTCATAGCAAATGAACTCAAGGATTTCAAGTTATAGAAATAACAAAGGTTAAATGTATTAAAACGGGAATATGCATTACTGTATATACATATGCATGGGGAATCAATAGGCTGAAAAAATACGACTCAACAAGTAAACAACATGAAAGTGAAAAATAAACACTAAAACTAAGCTGTTGGCTCATATTTTGAAAAAAAAAATTTGCAGCAGCAGATCTGAGAGGATGACAAAAGCGAACATTAGGTGTCATCATAAGATTAAAAAAAATGTGTCAGCAAGGTGGTGGATCTCACAAATGAAGAAAGACACCTGAGACCTTCTGATGCATGAACATGAGAAAATTAGTACTATCACAAGCCTCCTTTTAGCCTAAAACTAATCGCACCCCTGGCAGATTTAGGATTAAAATAACTTATTAATTATACAACTATGATTCTTAACCCTGAGTTATACAGTATGAAGGTTTGGGGGTGGCATGACCAAAATAAAAAAAAATAAATAAATAAATAAATTTGAAAATCTTTGGAGGGAGCAACATATAAGAATGATGGTAAGGACTCCTTTCATCATAATTCCCAAATTATCAATATACCAGTAAGTATTATTAAAATAACTCAAAATCTTTTTTTTAAACAGTGTATGAAAATTTGTTCAACACAAAGTGAAATGTTGCAGAACACATTTTAATTGTTGAAAATATTTACTAAAAAACAGAATTATAAATAATATCTAATTACTGTGCTAGATTCTTGTGCACCCAGTATTGTTATTGCTAGATTTTCTATTCAATAATTAAAAATGTAAATAAATATCTGGTTACCCCCGATTTAAGCCTGTTTAGTGGTTAATAGTAGCCCATAGCAACTAACCAAAAGTTAACAATGCATCGCGTATGCATTACTGTAACTGCTAGACCTCTAGAGCAGAGGTCATGGATTAGCTGACCACGGTCCGGATCCAGACCCACCTCCTGGCTAATCCGTACCCAACCTGATTTATAACATTTATAAATTACCACATATTGTCTGATGATTATTGGCATGGGAGCTGGCTCGGAGCTTGTCTGCCTGGCTGTTTGTTTCCTGAAGGGGACCGCTTTTTGCAGCTACTTTTTGTGTCTCTACTTCTGTCTCCTTGAACCCCAGTCGGCCTCAGCAGCTGGCCGCTCACACTGAGCCTGGTTCTGCTGGAGGTTTCTTCCTGTTAAAAGGGAGTTTTTCCTCTCCACTGTCGCTACAAGCATGCTTAGTGTGAGGGATTGTATTTGAGTCAATGAATCAATGCAATCAACTGGTTTTCCTTAGATAGAAAACTTTGAATCAATTTGACTGTATGATTTGGTTGAACTGTAAAGTGCCTTGAGATGACATGTGTTGTGAATTTGGCGCTATATAAATAAACTGAATTGAAATTAATTGAATTGAATTGATGACGGGGTCTAAACGTCACTTGCTCCGCTTCTCCTGTTATCCCGAAATCTCACATCCTCCATCACTGCTCTGGCCCGCTGCGTTCAAAGCCTCCTGTGCAAAGCAAAGTCTACAGCCTCCGCTGTTCCTCCATTATTGCTACGCTCCGACTTATCCTTAGAGCTTGAAGAGAGCATGCGCTATATTATCATTTCTGCAAAACATGCAGAAATGTACACTTAATTTAATATGACATATTAAAAAAATCTCCATCTGCATCCAGCATGATGTGCGGCTTCCGATGGAAATGAGAAATCTGCTTCCTGGTCTGTTGAAGAACCAATAGTTTGCATCCAATATTTTAAATAAACTGTGTTCGTTTTTTGAAATATAGAAGAATTATGCTCTAATTTGCAGTTACAAATCTGTTGTTACTATATCTTAATTTGACAAACCGGATCTTCTCGCCCTTCTTTTTTCTGTTTGGTGCGATTGCAATAGCCGATCTTGACATGGCCGGACCAGAGCGGAACCTGAACAGTTTGAGGGTGGTTGGCTCAACTTGCTGCTGTGAAGCAGGATTCTCCACCATGAACATAAGCAGAAATAAATATGGATCCAGGCTCAAAATGAGCACCTTGATATGTGCTTGAGAATGGCTTTGTCTCCATTCAAACCCAGGTTTAAAGCCTCGCAGGGCAGCCTAAAGCCCACTACTCACATTAAGCCAGAAAAAAAAAGGTCAGTTCAGGTGTTTTAAAAAAAAATCTGTGGATCAGGAAATTCTCTATATACTAAACTGAAAGATTGTTGTTCTCTACTTCAAAAAACACTTTAGATTTTAAAATGGAAAAATGTTCTATACTTTTTTTATAATTTTTTTTTTATTATTAAAAATGTAATGTATAACATGAATGCATAAACACCTCATTTTATTTCAGTGTTAAATTCCGTTTAAAGTAACGGATTATAATTAAAAATGTCTCCGGACCTTTACTGGTTGATGATTTTCTTTATTAGGAACCTGCTGATTTTTAATTGGTTACCCCTGCTCTAGAGGTTACATGAGAAAAATGAATACATTCATTAATTCCTTTCTTGAGCCCTTAGCTACATTCACCATTTTCTTTTTCCTTTTTTAGTCGTTGTATTACATGCTTTACATGCACCTCCATACCACATTTAACTAGCACTAAACAATACAGTTTTTAATGCCAAATGCAGTTGTAGAGGTTATCTAATTTTTACATTAGTAAAATTACCAGGACAACCGTTAATTGTTTCAGCCCCAGCTAAAAAAGATAAGTTACCCATATTATACCTCAATGAATTCACAGTGAGTGTGTTATCTTTCACTTTCATCTATATGACAAAGCTGCAAATGCTGCTGCAGTTTCCTAGCTGTCATTTGGAAAATGTAGCATACAATAAGTGACCATGGAGGTGAGATGAGATTATGTTCTCCTCTGCCTTTTTATACAATGTGCAGGGTATGGCAATTATCCTGTATTTCTGTGTGAAAGGAGAACTCGAATGAAAATAATATTTTTAAATTGTGAGACTCTTCCCAAAGAGGAGAGCATTTAAACTTGTTTTGTCAACAAGTGACAGTGCTAGCTGTGCAGCTTCTTTTCTTGTAGACAGAAGGCATAAATGCTTTATCTCATTCTTTCTCTGCTGTATCACCTGTTTTAGTGAGATTTTAAAGCCACAGCGCTGCCACTGTCTGAGTGCTTCTCATAAATCAGAGAAGATCTACCTAAATAACAGGCAGCAATCCTATTTCTTACTCAGGGTTGCACATTTGTCTTATTCATTACTGAAAATATGTAATGATTCCTATACCATAGAAACAAAAAGAATATATCTAAGTTTAGTGCAGCACTGCGATCCTGAATACTCAAGGAGAGGTTACCATGGAAACAGTTACATTGGCCAGAAATGAGAGCAGAGAAAGATTCAGACTTTCACTGTACATCAATTTTTAACTATAGATTGTTTCTACATCCGCATTTCACATGACTGCAGCTGCTCTGGAGTCCAGATGCTTCTGGGAGACATGACATGAGGGAGCACGTCTCTGTGACAATAAAGCCCTAAAATGTGCACTAATCACACTTGATTCACACTCCTGAAAATATTGTGTAAGGGTCATTGAAAAAGGTTACAAACCTCAGCCCTTGCTTTTTCAGGCCCATAAGTAATTTAATTCAAAGTAGTTATCCAATAAATTCAACAATTATAGTCCTTCTGACATTCTCAAGCAAAATATTACATAAACATTTAACAAAATCCACTGTCACTTTAAATAAGAGATGTATTTTCACCTA
This sequence comes from Cyprinodon variegatus, assembly GCF_000732505.1. Taxonomy (NCBI): domain Eukaryota; kingdom Metazoa; phylum Chordata; class Actinopteri; order Cyprinodontiformes; family Cyprinodontidae; genus Cyprinodon; species Cyprinodon variegatus. The sequence goes on along the minus strand of NW_015150627.1, from coordinate 629,462 downwards.
ATCAAATTTTCAAAAATTACTTTTTGAATGTTACCTAATTTTAACTCCAATTAAACCAACAATAAATAAATTGAAGAAAATAAACATAATACATATGTATACTTGGTTAAAAAAACCTACAATGTTCCTCTAAATATGGTACAAGTAAAATCCTACAAAAAGGGAATTACTTTGAAATAATACATTGACCTGCTAAAAGTGTTAGCTGGTATTTTGGTCAAAATATCTGTATTTTTCTTTTTTTTTTTTATTGTAATAAAAGGTTTATATACAGTACATGATCAATTTTACCCCTATTATATTGTTTTTTGTGAAATTTTTATCCCAAAACATGATAAATCAATAAAAAGCATATTAACACCTTGTTACCATAGCACTAAAAGAAAGATCATCAAAGGGCTTGATGATCTTGTGAGAAAATATTAAAACTGTTTTTTAATATTAGATATGAATGCCTTTATAACAAAATTCACACACTAAAATCATTCCGTTCCGATGTTATTTTGTTATTTTATTTTAAAGCTTTCAGCCTAATATACTTTTTTTTAATGTATCTTAATATTTTAATAACTAATAATTTAATACTATAGAAAACATAGTAAAAATTTTAGTATTTTTTTGGTATGATATAAATATAAGATATAGTTTTTAATTGTCTATTTTTAAACCATTCTAAACTTTTTAAAATCAAATATGCTCCACTATATTAGTTTCTAATAATATTATAAAATAAAGGGGCACTCTTGGAGATTTGCTAACTTCAAATGTTGATGTTATAAAATATGTTTTTTTTCATTACCTAATAAATAAAATTTTATATATATATATATATATATATATATATATATATATATATATATATATATATATATATATATATATATATATAAAATCTGAATTAATGCTGCGGTGAGAATATTTTGATGGACCAAACACTCGACACTCTGACTGTTCTACACTGTGCAGTACATTTACATCATTTAATAACATACACCTACTTTCTCTATCATGTCTGCTCCCAGCAGACTGATACAGCATAAATGCTGCATGGCCTAAGCTGCAGGGCCAAACTGTGTGTCAGATAATACTCAGCTGCAATGAAAGTTTAATAAAACTGCAACACATGCCCGTCATGGATATCTAGGAACTGACTGCTTCGCTAATTACCATCCTCTCACGTCTCAATATGCTGCATTTCCCCTGAACTGGTCCATTACAATTGTTGCAACGCTAAAGGAGCTCTGCGTGCACCACTTTATTATCAACTGTGTCGAATAAATGATTGAATTTCAAAATGACCGTATTGAGGAGTTTTACTCGCGGCATCGCTAGTCTTGTGGAAATGAAATTCTGTAACTCCGGAGGGACCCTGGAAAGCACATGATTTTACCCTCTGTGAACAGCAGCCAGCAGTGCTTAGGCACAGGGACAAAGAATGGATTTTATACCACTTTTCTGATGAGAAAAATACATTTTAGAAACCTTAAACTATCACTGTTAGGAGCTTTTTTACCCCTATTAAGCTGAAGTACTAATTCATCAATCATGATTAATAAATATCAACCCCTTTTTTTATTAGCTGCTATTTGTCCAGTGTTTCACTCAGAAATGAAAATCAATCAAATACAATCAGCAGCTCAATAAGTAGCCCAGCTGAACGTGAGCAGTTAGCATCCATGAAATTGCTCAATACAACCAGTCAGATTTGTTGCAGACCCACTTCACATTCCCATCATGAAAAAGAATACCCCTCCTTTGCAAACACAGCCTGAAGCCAAAGCATATAGTAAAACAGGCTTTTTTTTTTTTTTTTTTTCAAAAGTGCCTAAAGCCGAACATGTTGCTTACCTGTGGTCTCCACGATGCCTTCTAGTATCACCACAATTTCAAACTGCTCCGTTTGCATGGACCTTTGCGAGAGGTCGTAAAAGGGGCTTTTGGTGTCAATCACATGGCAGATTGTGAGCGGCGAGACGAGGAAGAGCTGGTCGGCCCCGGTGCTGAAACCCACATCCAGCTCCAGCTGATCCAGTGGAAGAAACTCACCTTCAGGAGTCTGACGAGACTGATGGGCCATGAAGAAAGCAGAAATAGATGTTTAACTCAAAGAAGGAATGGTTAACATATTGGGGGCAGGTATCAACAAACACAAACAACCTACATCATAAAAGCAGTGACAGATATAAAGGTCAGTTACACAACATAAAGATGCCCAGAGAGTAATCTACAAGAAGCAAGAAATTAACTGATTATTACCTCTTAAAAGAAACAATTATTTCTAAGAATATTCATCAATATAAGCAGTAATTAGATATACACATATCCTAAAAATAACAACTAAACACACATTTTTTTAAATACATGAGGTTCAACTGTCCGAATCTCAGTTTTTGTACCCTCTAAACTCTACATCTACTTTGCATTTTTCAAATCTATATTTTATAAAGGAAGGTCTTTATTTAGCCAAGAAGAATAGTTTGGCCTTGGCATTGATGACTAGGCTGTTAGCCTGATTTATATCACTCTCACTCTACTACTCAGACGTCAACTGCTTGGCAGCTCTGTATCGTTTCTAAACTAATTTACATGTTGTTTAGAAATAAAAAGAAGATTGATTGCATATTTTATGGAAATAATAATGGTAATCTACTTAAATTTAAATGTCGATCAGGTTCAAAAATGGTCATAAATTAATATTTTATACAAATGTACAGATTTTTTTTAATTGTCAGGCTATATTACTGAATTAAATTTCTGTAACAGTTGGTCGGTGAAGTAGAATATCTCATATTCAAGGCTCATTTAGTAATAAAAAGTCACCACATAATAATCATTGTTGATGTAAAATCTCTATTTTTTATTTCAAACTGCAAAGATTCTATAGAATACAAGAAATAGAACCACAATCTAGCAGTAGAGCAGATGCAGTGAGTAAGATGCCAACTATATTTTCATTAGTACCATGCAGTTTCTTGGAACATTTTCTTATACTGCTTATAAACTGAACCCAGGGTGCATACGGTCGATGTGCCATTGCCAAAATGCACTAGAAATCTGGAGCACAGCTAAGGAATAACTTTTTGTTCACCCTCATTGCTTTTATTTTGTCTTAAAAGTTTGAAAAGTGTGATTCTCATTTTGTATAAGAGTATTAAGCCATTTCTCATAAGAAGGGCCCTGGAATGATCTAGATGCTCTTACTGCAGCCTCAGATGCACCAAGAGAAATGAAGTATATCAGATGTTTGTGTTGTAAACCCCTGGACTCTGAAACTACCTGCCCCATGAAATTTGTACTGCAGAGCCATTTTATGTGGGCTTTTTAAATGAGTTAAGTTTAAATCCCATCAGGTATTTCATGATGTGCTGAATATTTGCTCAAGCTTTTCATATGTCTGGTTTCCTTCCAGCTATTTGATTTCAAACTACTTTACTGGCATTGAAGTGCTGCAGAGGGGCTTTTATAAAAGTCTTTTGCCGATCTGCATTGTTGGATGTGGTGTCTGTCATCGTCCTGCTAACAATGCTTCATAGGAGGTCGGAGTCAGATCATAACCGGCATATCATATTCTAATAATATGCATTGGTACTAATAACAGAACAGCTAGGTGGCAAGCCTTGTTTAAAATTTAAAGTCCCAAACTACAAGTAAGTGTAGAGGTCAGTGTCACTCTAAGTTCAGACTTAAGGACATCAATATGTTATAAGAAATATGTAAAAATATATTCATAGAAATAATAGAAATGAACAAATTTAATTGACATTTTTATAGCCATTCCTCTACAGTCCATACATTAAAGACTTTCCCTCAAATTATTTGATGATCAAGGCTCTGGTTATCCCAGTTGCTTGGACAAATTTTTTCTCCACCCTTTATTTTCAGAAAACCTTTATTAGAAAGCCAGCTTCTTCGGAGGTAACTACTTGTGGCTTAACTCCCTTACAAAGGGTGTCACTAAATGTAAGCACTCTTCCCTGATAAGCCCTGACATAATAAATATGTCTTTAAAATCCTGTTTTTATGGTCTCATTAAATGTTCTAAAAAATGTTCTCATAATCTGAATGTCAAGCTTTCATTCATCTATTTGCATAAATGTCAAACTTACAGTATATCTCAGATAAATTTCTGTGCGTAACGAATGGTTATAATACTGGCTTTACTTTTTTTTTTTATGTTTTGCAATTTTGTCATTTTCAGAATTTCCTCTAGGAATTTTCTACAATAAATTTGATTACTATCAAAAACTTTATCATTTTAGTAATTCACTTTTAAAAAGTAAATCGCATACATTCAATAACACACCTGGAAAAAATATCAAGCAGTTATTTATCTATCAATTTGTATCATTATAGCTTAAATTTAGTTAAAAGCACTGCACAACTACCAGGAACACTTCTAATTGGACATCATCAGTCACTGACATCCTAATAATAAACCCAAGATGGATTATTGCTAAATATAAAAATATTTTGCAAAATATTTGCTAAAGATAAAGCTCACTGGATGTTGTAAGTAACTAATTGGAAGTTTTTTGTGGCATAAAAAGATATAATAGCTCCAGGGGAAGATGGATTTTTCAGAGGAAGGTATAGAAAAGTCCTTATATATAGGCTACAGAATATTTTTCATTCACTGAAAAAAGTAATGCAACCGTTTTTGGCATTTACTTAATCATATCTAGTTATTTAACACAATTGTTACATCTTAGCAGGGTAGGACATTGAACAATTGTGTTAAAGTAACTAAATATGATTAACTAAATGTCAAAATCAGCTGTATTATTTTTTTCAGTGTTGGTTTAACATAATATTCTTATATATATATATATATATATATATATATATATATATATATATATATATATATATATATATATATATATATATAGGTTTTCATACATATTAGTCATAGTCATTGAAATTAGGATACTGTAAATGGATTAAAAAAGCTCGACTTTAACTCAGTTAGTGAAATATTAGTGAAAGTTAATAGTTTTCACTTCTTCAATCGTTTTCATTAATATAGACACTAATAGGTTTTTTCTTGACCCTTTACAGGGCACTCAGTGAAATCCTTAGTGTTATTGGAATCCAGGACAAGACCTTATTACCTTTGCAACATTTTGATGGCAAATAACAAGACCAATTTGCCCGAATATATTAAGAAAAATAAGTGCTTCTATAAGAAATTCATGAAAAACAAAGACACACATTTTTTTTTTTTTTTTTTATAATAAAACCTTGGAGGCATTAATGCTGAACCTGGCACTTACATTTTTTAGTCTATAAACATAAATATTATTGTTAACTAGGCTTATTAACTTTTTTACTTTTTAATTAGCTTTTTACCTTTTTTTCCTTGACTTTTTAACTTTTTTCAACTTAATTTGCGGTAGGTAATATATCATTCTAGTGTTCATTTAATTGGTTAAATGCCAAAAGAAGATGTACAGAGATGTAGCAGGATCTTTGCTGAATGGCTGGATGTAGATATTGTGCTTCTAGACCTCACTGAGGGACGGAGGGTACTCCATTTGTAAGGAGTATGCAATTGATCAGAAATGGTAACTTGCCCTATAAAGGGTTAATGTATCAGTCGTTTTATGTCAGTTTTTATTTGTTTAAAAAAATGTCAAATGGGGGACTGGAGGGGGGGAAAAAACATAAGTGCTGCTCCTTCCAAAGTATCGCACTTACTTTCAGCAATTTGCAGCGGATCTGTGCAGAGACCATATGGCTGTTACGCAAGTTTCCCACCCTGAACATCAGAGTGAGTTTCCCATCACGCATGGAGATCGCCGCATGCTCGCTGAACATCAGCGTCTCGGCCCTCTTCTTGGGTTGAGACATCTTGATAAACATGCAGCCGATCAGAAACGCGTCGACGATCGATCCGAGGATGGACTGGAAGAGAAACAGTATGATCCCCTCGGGACATTTGTCTGTAATGTATCTGTAGCCGTACCCTATGGTAGCCTCGGTCTCTATGAAGAACAGGAAAGCAGAGGGAAAGTTGTACACGTTGGCCACGCACGGAGTGTACTTGTCGTTGTGCGCTTTATTAAGGTCTCCTCTGATGTAGGCGATGAGCCACCACATGGAGGCCATGAAGAGCCAAGCCACCGTGTAGGTGAGGATGAAGATGAACAGGTTCCAGCGCCATTTCAAGTCTACTAGCGTGGTGAACAAGTCCGAGAGGTACCTGCTGGTCTCACCGCCCAGGTTCCCATGCTGGACGTTGCATCGTCCGTTCTTGTCCACGAAGCGCTGCCTCTTCCTCTTTTTCTCCGGGGGAGGCTGATTGAATCCGGACCCGCTGGAGGAGGTGGTCACTACCTGATAATCGTCCCCAAATTTCTTTCGAAGTGCAGACATACTACGCTGACAAAAAAGAAATACCAAAGGATTCAATGTTCTTTAAAAAAATACAATAAAAAAGTCTGGTAGTTGCTGCAGCCGTGCGCAATGTCCCCTCTTTAGGAAAGTGAGATATCTTTACCTCCTTTGTTATTAGACTTCTATGTCCTCTTTCCCCACACTCTACTCTTTATAGTCATGAAATCTTAATATCAGCCATCAGAAATAAATAAATAAAAATAAACAGGATTCAATCGGCTCTTAAGGGTGAGGTATCCAAACGCGCCAGTCGCAGTCCAGGTTTTACAGCTTCATCGGTCGCTGCGTCGTGGATCACTCATCTCTCACCCTTTGGAGGCTGAGGCTTTAACCTGATAGTTCGGGAGTCGCACTTACATAGTAAGTTTTCATCTGAAACTTAAATCCGCTCTGTAGAAAATGTAAACGCCTCTGCCTAATTATCAGATTCAATTAAATGAAACCTCCCTGCGCGCACTGGCGATTGCGTTGGAGATAATTTCCTAGTCCGTGTCTTGATGCTCCGCGCGCACATGAGACAAACTCCGAGTATATGGTAATAATAAATAAAAAACAAATTATAAATATTCAGCTTGACTAGAGGAAGAGAATCACCGTCCCGTTGTTGTCATTTTGGTGCGTTTATGGCCACGGTTGTTCCATTCCTTCTTATGGAGGCATCGAGTGGTTGTTAGTTGCTCTGCTTGTATAAAAAAAATCCAACAGATGATGTTTTTTGGCTGCTTATGTCCCTTTCTTTAGCTCCGCTTTCTTTGCTCGGCTCCTGCGCACTTTTGCATATCAAGTGATGCGCTCACTGTTGCCTAGTGGTGGGGAGACACAGTTTGGAGGACAGGAGAGAGAGGGATTGCCTCATTTAACAGCTTTTTTTTTCCCATTTTGCTTTTTTCTTGCAAGTATTTGGAATCCCAGTTAAGCAGAGCTGTGGAATGAACTCACTTTTTTTTTTTTTTTTGTCTGTGTGTTAAAAAAAACAGAAACAACATGACTAATCTGTAATAGAGGTCTGTGCTTTTTACCAACTCTCCAAACTCTTCACACATCTTTAACTTTTTAATAATTTCTTAATGTCTAATGTTAAGGTGTTTTAATGTTAGAGAAAAGCAGCAACTGTGGATAGAAAAAATAAACTGTTTAAAAAGAACATTCAATTTTGCCCTTGGAACTCAACATCATTTTAGATACAATTAAGAGACTTGTATACTATAACAAAGAGATTACATACAGAGTAGACCAAAAGGAAAATGGAATTATCAAAATGTTGATGAAGACCTATAAGGGGAAAAATATATATATAGACCAGTGTCTTAAATCTATAAATATCTGTTGGGAAATAGAGGCTCTAACATTCTAGATATTAAACAAATTGGGAAAAGGAATTCAGATAAAGGAAGATGATTGGTTGAATATCTGGAGGACCCAAATTTTGACTTCCTCCTCCAGAATCTGGAGAGAACACTGTTGGAAAAATACAATCAGATTTTTTATAACACCTAAAATTATCAGTAAATTTAAATCTACTGTTCAAGTGTGTTGGAGAAATTGTGGAGCATCTAATGTCAACCATGGACACATTTTCTGGCTCTGTTCTAAAATCAGTTCTGGAACGAAATACACAGAAAGATTGGAACAATATTAGGTTACACAGTACCTAACACCAGTTTGGTTCTATATCTAGGCCTTTTGGACAACTTTGTTTTTAATAATGACTGTTATTTGTTTAAAATTCTGTCGGTGGCTGCCAAAAAGGTAATAACCAGGAAGTGGGGCCAATCCGTTCCCCCCACCACAAAGGAATGGATACAGACTGTGAACACATTAAATGAGACAGAGATTCTAACACATAGACTTAGAACACAGGAAGAAAAATGTCAAGCCAAATGGGAAAAATAGATAAGCTTCGCATCAACGTTACAGGACTAACTTGGGTTATGAAGGATGCCCTCGATCTTTGGTATATTGTAAAAAGAGTTTCCCCCTAGTATGTTATATTTGTTTTATTGGTTCTATATTTTATTATCTTTTATATTGTTTTGACTGCCCTTTTGTCTGTATTTTAAAAAAGCTTAATAAAAACGAATTTATAATAAAAAAAAGAAGATTAAAAACTTTTATAAATTATGCTACAAAAAGGTGCTTTGGACAAATTAAGGTTGGAAAAAGAAAACTGCTCATCAATCTGGACACACTGATCACATTGTAAAACATAGTAGTTGTGGCATCAAGATGTTTTTGTGTAAAATGGAACTAAAGACCAGACATAACAAGATGGATTGACAGAGCAAATAAACACAGGGCAATACTGGAGGAAAACAAGTTTAAATATCCAAAAGTTTTCAGTCTGTGGAGGATGGATGTTACTTTTCAGGAGTTTAAGCGTCCTAAACATACGGCCAAAATTACACCGGGCTTAAAAGTGGACAGTTATTGATTTTTCCACAGTTTTTAGTAAGTTTAGAACAGACACGCCTTCACAATCCCTAGCAGTTCATTCAAGTTTCGTGGTTGCACCTTGCAGTGTAAATTCCTGTAAAAGGTTACGGCATCGCTCCATGTTTCCCTAATGAATGTGTAGTGTTGTGCAAATGGGAGCTATTGATCTTCCATTATTCAGCAGGTCTGTCTACTGGTCGTTGAAACTTGTTTACAGGTTATTCTTCTGGGTCACCTGTGTTAACAGCCTCCAATGACCCTGTTACTCTCCCAGAGGGGACTGCACTTTATTTTCCTGATATATCTACACATGTTCAGCAGGGAGGGTTTCTCACACTCCACACACACACATTAATGGCGGTATTAGCTCCCGGGTGCACAAAAACTGCAACTACAATTACTCATCATATTACCAAGATTGTAGCCACAAAAGAATACACCCACACTGCCCAAGCGCACACATCGTGTCAAACACAAGAGGACAGGAGGAACAAAATAGCACCTCCTCTACAATAAAAAGCTGAGTCGTCTCTACCCCTGTTCTTTGTTTTTTCTCAGTTTTTTTTTATTTTATTTTTTATCTCTGCTGCTTTGTGCACAGGTTGAAAACAGCAAAATGATTTTTGTTAAGAACCCTCTGAGTGAATCAGGAAATTTGCATTAAAATCTGATATTCTTTTAATCAGTTTAGTGACTATGTGGATTAATTTAATCCTTATTTGCATGATGAAAGTACACTCTAATAAAAACACTAAAAAAGACACATTTAATTACTTTTTTGATGCCCAAATGCACCAACATCATTAGATAAAGAGGATTTTTAAAATGTATTTATTTTAATTAATAAATGTGGATTTTTTTTATGAGTCACGCAGTCTATGTATTCTCTTTGGGTAAATAAAGAGCACTTATTATCAATTGCGAAGTGCACTATTGTTTAAAGCAATCATTTAATCACTTGTGCATGTTTTTATGAAATTATGGTAGTATTTGTAACTTTAGAAAAATGTATTACATCTTCAACATAGAACAAGTTCAGCATTTAATGATTTTCATGCCATGATTGTTTAAAAGCTAATTAAATACAGACACACAACCTTGGCAGAGATTTTGACCTTGCATGCCCTTTCCAATTCAACATGGATTTCAACCCAGTTCCCTTGTATTATATCCTCATAATCAGAAACAAAATTTTATATATATATATATATATATATATATATATATATATAATATATTGTCTGTACACAACTTTCTCAGTTTTTGCTCTTTGACTTTCTATCAGGCTATCTCACCTGTTCCCACTGAACTAATTGCTCTCCCATTGCTTAGACTCCTCCTCCGCATCTATGCCTGTTGAATTATTTTCTCTGTCATGATGCATACAAACTGTTGGGTATTTTTTTAAGTTTGCATTTGCTATCCTTTGGCTCCCTTCTATTATTGCCTCTACAACCCAATACCATGTTTTTTGTATAACACAGATTTTTTTTTTACTTGCTTTGCATAATCAATTATGTCATAAAGCACCACTTTTACATTTCCATCATACTCCAACTCCTTTCATTGCACCAAATTAAACTCTTAAAAGTCTATTATGGTGTTTGAATTTAGTGTGCCATCACATATTGATCAGCTGCCCCTTTAAGTTAGAAAAACATTTTTTAGCCACCCCTAATTCTAGCTGCTATGATATACAGACCATAATTGTGATATATCATTTTAAAAATGTACTTCTGATGAAGCTTGTTATTTGGATTTATTTATTTTTAAACCATTCCTGGATTCACTGTCTGAGCTCACCAGGATCAATATGCTGCCAAGTCAGTCAGGTTCCAGGTGAAAGAAATTCTACTCCTTTATTCACTTGCAGCTTTCTGCAGTTTAGCACATCACATTATATGTCTTGTCTAAATCCAGCAAGCCTCACTGTATAAACAGTAGCTCCTAAAAACAGCACTAAGTCCTGACATAACTGTTTCCAAATGAATGAGTGCATGGCAGCACAGTGAGAAGTTGCGATGCCTCACAGAGCTGTCTGTGGGGCTTTGTGATGCAGTACTTTTGAGGAGAACAGACAAGAAATGATTTCCCTATCAGTCACTGGGCCATCATAATTGCCAGGTGAGCATTAGCTATCCCGCCTCTGCAAGACTCTGTGCTTTTATAATGAGCACAGAGGGACACAGGTCATCTAATCTCTGCATCCTGGCCCTCATTAGGAGAAAGAGGCCATTTTCATGTTTGCAGAGTGAAAATAAGGCTATTAGTTGGAACTGTCCAGCAACCAGCCAACCAGCACTGTGAGGTACACATTTTTAATTGCTGTATTTTCCAAATGTAGTCGAAGAGACATAAGTTTATATTTTAGTTTTGACAAAATGTCTTAAACTTCCTGAAAAAATAAAGCAATTAACTTCAGGAAACAGAGGATTTCATGCATTAACTTTGTTTCAACTGAAAGTGTTCTTCACTGGATCATTCAGTAAGAAAAAAATGCAGATGCTTTCTGAAATTAAGAATTTGTTTTACTTGTAATTGTGAAAAAATACACACACAAAAATTACAAAAATCTTTTTTCAGAACTCCTATTTTTTATTTACAAGTTACAATATTAAAGTGCAAGATTTTCTTTCTTTAGTTTCTTCTACCCGCAACCCTCACCGCTGCCCATCTCAACTTTTCCCAAGTTTACAGCTTGTAGCCTATTTATTTTATTTGAAAAAAAAAAAAAAAACTAAGTTTTGACAAAAAACACCTGCTTTGCATTTTTTTGTGGATGATATATGAGGAAATGCATAGGGAAATGATATCAGCTCCAATGTTTACATGATTCCAAAATAACAAAGATTAACCAGAGCAGAGTTTAATAATAGCAACAGTATCTGAATAGTCCTTCATTACACAAGGAAACAGAGGTCGGACTCAGCAAGCTAGCATTAGTGCATCCAAATGCCTGTGACGTATTTTCAGATAAAAGTTAAGGTGACGGGGGTTGCTAGCCATTTGGAGGCCCTGAGTACAAATATTGTGTGGTGTTATTTTTTCTATTTTCATGTTAACACCATGAGGCTTAAAGGTAAAGGTTGCTTAATGGCTCATATAGCTTAGACTTAGAACTAGCTTTGTTCTTTTGTTATTTTAATTTAATTTGCAGATAGATTTGTATTAAAATACCCATGTTTCAGTTACATATTTATACTGCCACTTCCCTTTCACCTAAAGCACTGAGTTAATCTATGTGCTTACTTTAGCAAGTATCACTTTTTAAGAATTTCAAATTGTTTGAATGTTATTCAGGGACAAATAACTTAAAAAACTCAAGGAATTTCAGTGGATCTTTGCACTTTGAAGGCATAAAGTATATTGCGTGTCGTGAAATCAGTCTCTGGCTGTTTAAGTTTAACTTAACTTGTTTATATCTTCCAATGACTTAACAAGTGTTTTAGTCTAGGTTGTTTATGTACTGTAGCAGGGAAAAGGTTATTTCTTTAATTAGGAGTGAAAAAAATTAATCAAGTTAATGTGGTTGAAATTAGATTTTTCCATTATATTTCTCTTTATGATTTGCTGTTAAAAAAAAAAAGTGCAAATTCTTTCCCTTCACTTTTTTGCTCATCACCAGGTTGAGGTTTCAATACCCCTAAGCAGAAGCATCCATCCACCCATCAATTGCAGTCTAAAGGGGGGTATATTTATCAAACTTAAAAACAGACACTGAGTGCAGAAGTGCACCTTTATTGTATATGTTAAATTATATTTATGAACTAGAATATTCAGTTTGGCTTGCCTTACGGTAACAGAGGAATTTGCAAAAAGTAACATGATTTTGTGTACAATCCAAGATATGATCAATGACAAAGGAGTCTATAGAAAGCTTTGTTTGAATCCTCATTCTGATGTCCGCTATCCCACAGCAGCTCTCCTTTAATCCCACAGGGTGCACAGGCTTTGTCAGTGACAGCCTAATACAAGAGAGAGGTTAAGGTCCAGGCTTGTTCCTGTCACACACCAGGAGGCAGCTGATGTATAATGCTGTGCACCAAATTGGAATGTATGCAGATTAGTTCTCATCTAATAATGGGAGGATTTTATAATGCGGAACATTTTGCAGAATAGTCACCTTCAGAAAATGTCTTTTTCTGTTTTATGACCTACTATCTAGTGCAGTGCAAAAATACAATTTCAATGCACTTTAATCAGGCAGGGTAAAAAGTTATGCTCAGTCAGACTGGATGTTGAGTGTCTATTAATATTCTAGTCTTAACAGACTTGCAGTTAGATTTAGGTCTGGACTTTGATTATGCCATTTTATCACTAGCAGATGCTTTTACTGCAAATAGCCTTACCTTATATTGAGGATCAACAGTCAGCTGATAGGTGAACATTACTTATTTTTCCATGAAAGCATTTCCACAGCATGCTCCCACCACCATGCTTAATCATGAGGATAATCCTTAGGGTTGTGTGCATTTAAAAACGCCATGTCACAACAGAAATGTGTTTTTTGTGTTCTTTCTGTTATACAACAGAGCTCACCCTCTGGTGAAGTGCACAGAGATGCAATTTCCTGCACCACTCTAAATAATGTGTGTTGACTGATCACAGGCACTTTGATGATCTTCTGTAACCCATTTCTTAAAAATAGTCTGGGCGAAAACTTGATGGGCGGGTGGAGATGGGATTGATTTATTAATCCAATCAGACTAATGTAGGACACAGATGCTTTTGACCCATTCTTTAAATCAACTAAAACAGCACTTAACGTCTTTCTCGACAAAGATCACACAATCTGATCTTATTTCTCATCTTCCCCCATAATCTTCACAATCAGAGACGGAGCAGGAAAAAAAGGGCTCGTCTTTGATCTTGGCTTCGATTGATTTGCTCTTCTGTGCCGCCCCACATATTTGTAAATTCCTCGCTAAAAATTCTCTATAATCTCGTTTTACAGCTGGGTTATTGATTTCCGGATTTGTTCAAACTGTTTTCCCCTCATTGAAAACACGTATTGTGAGTTTGCTTTTTTCCCTGGAAAGATTAAATTGATTAAACATGACCCAAAATATTTTCACTGGAATTTAGAGAACCAATGGGCTCCCCTCATAATCTGAAAAAAAGAAATAGATGAAGAGGCTAGACAGATTTAAAGTGCGTCAAAATATTATGGTTTCAATTGACGTATGATATTTTTAACACGTTATGTTAGGCAATACAAATTACAGATATT
>NW_015150627.1:610216-614459 GCF_000732505.1 Cyprinodon variegatus | reverse complement strand
ATATATATATATATATATATATATATATATATATATATATATATGTATATATATTTTCCTATATTAGTTCAGTTAATTCGTTTTGCAAATACATTCTAGCTGAAGACAAATTTGTGCATTTTATAAGACAAATAGGACCGATCTAACTCAATAGAGCCTATTTCTGGCCATGTTTAATCCAATAAAGTCAATTTCATTACAGTTCAATCCAATCACATAGCTCTATTCATATTGAGTTCAGTTATATTCCTGTTATAGTATACAGACCAGTTTGATCTGAATGTATTTTATCGCTACATATATTCACCCCCGTTAGGTGGGTAACACCGAGGATGAAGAAAATGGGAAGGAGGAAGGATTTACAGAAAGCCAGTTTAACAGGGGCCAAATTATGATGTCTAGATGATTGGATCAGAACATCTCTATAACTGCAGGTCTGCAGGTCTTGTGGAGTGTTCCCAGAATGCAATGGTCAGTGTATGTCAAAGAGGTCCAAGTAAGGGACAGTGTTAAACTGTTGACAGGGTCACCGTCAGCCAAGGCCCATTGATGCAGATAAGGAGTGAAGGCTGGCTCATGCACTCTGAATAACAGTGACTAGTTCAAAAGCTAAAAAAAAAAATGTCACTTTTGTTCTGTGAGACAAACTTGTTCAGAGTGCTCCGCACTTTGTTTCGTATATGTGGCCTGTCTGCCACTAGTAGTGTGAATAAAGTGTTTTCACAACTTCCTTCAAACACCATTGATATTAATCTGATTTTCAGCACAACATAAACTCATGTCAGATGGTAGAATTGAAATAAAGAGGCTGTTTCATGATACAGAAATATCAGAAAACTCCACCAGTGTTGTCTCAGTAAAAGCTACAGTGGGTGATTTCCAGCGACATCTAATGATCAGACTGCAGCAAGATAACCCGCTTTAACCACTGCTTCCCCCCCTCCCACAATACAGATGCCACTATGATGCAAAATGATTTTGCTAAATCTGCATCACCTTTCTCGACAAGTGATTACCATGTTTACTTACTGTACATTAGAGATGCACCGATCTCAGGATTATGGGAGCCAGTCACCAAAATCAGTTTCTGCCGATCACCGTTCACAGCATCAAATCAATAAATTATTCAATACTGTTGTCTAATATACATTGACTTTGTATTAAGTATAAAAATTTAGGATATGAGGAAGTATTTGAATTGATCACTGTTTTATAAAATTTTTTAATCAAAATGGAAGTTAGTTAGTTAGTTAGTTAGTTAAACTGGGAAATGCATCCAAGGTGTTTGTGATTGGTTTTATACAAAGCCATTATAAAAAGGGTGCATGGCTGGCCACCTTGTCATGGTTCTGGTGTTCTCACACTGATTTGCCAAAGCTCCTATCTGGAGTGACAGCAACAGAGAAAAGTGGTAAAATTGTATATTCCAGTTGAGAAGGTACCTATACCAGTTGAGAAATAGCATATGCTGGTTCAAAAAGGGTGTATGTCAAAAAAGGGGTATATGCCAGATAAGACTTGGCGAATAAAGTGAGAAAGATTTTCCTCACTTCAAAGTGCTTTTCAATGAAAGAAATGTCTTTCATTTGAATTCTGAATGTATTTTTGATTGATGGTTGGCCACACACACGTACAGTAGGTGGCAGTAACCAGTTGTGTGTAAACAAAGTTGAAGAAGCAGAACTCTTGTTTGTTTATGTCAGACTGTGGCTAAGCTAATGCTTAGCAAATCAATTGCAATCCACTACATGCTGTCGTTTTTAGAATAATGAATGTTTAGTGTTTTCCCAAACACAAGACCGTGTTTTTCACCTTTTTTGTTTTTTACTTTTTTCACTATTTTTCAACTGAGGTGAATACATTTGAGGTTAAAGAGGCATTTCATTATTTTTAATCAGTAAAAGTGTCTTCAGTCTAGATAAAAACTGGAAATACAGATTCCATCTAATGAGTAGCAATTTAGGTCCTAGGCTACCAAGTTTTATTTTAACAACATAACCACTTTCAAGGAAGCATGAGTTTCCTCGTCTTTTGCCCTGTTTGTCTCTCGTGTTTAGGCCAGACTTATAATGTCCCTTGGACGACATGTTGATTTTTCATCTTCTGTAGCTCTGCAAGGGAGAGTTTACCTCCATGGTGCACCCAAAATATTATTGGTCAGATGTCGAGTGCTGACAATTACTTATCCAGCAGATTACAGCTTCTCTCCTTCCGCCTTACAGTATAGCGCATGTGTACAACAGGGTGCATCCATTGCGCACATGTGCTACCAGGTGTAAAATGTGGCCCCGATGGAAGATGCGACTCTATGTACTGTACAGTACATAGGAACGTATAGGGAAAAATGGTATATTGCATATAAAATGGTATATTGCATATACCATTTTTCAAAAGTGGCATGACTGATACGACTTTTGGCTGTAGGTGCTACTACCTGTCTAAGCTCCTGAACTTGTCTCCCCTTACCTCTGTTGTCAAGGTGATTCCTCTCCCTGTTTTGGGCACTGTGAACAAAACAAACATGGACCAAGCACAGGAGAAAGATGCATGTTCCTTTTAAGAAAACCCATCAAAAATGCAACAACTGGAGCTTGAAATGGTCTTGTTTACAATTTAATTCTGAGCTTTCCTGAGTGACAGGTGAAAGTGTAGTTTACATAAATATAGATTTTATAAGTCTGTGCAGGATATAGATTTTATATAGGCCTAACTAGCCGCAGTCCCATTCAAGCCTAATGGTGGTCTCTACAGTCACTAGTTTGTCAGCTCTGGCTGCTATAAAGCAAAGTATCTGCCTCCATACATGTGTGGCCTTCTCCTGTAATTATAAATAACAGTTTCTAAGGCAACACAAACATAAAGATTTTTACACTTCAATTTAATTGATGATAATGAATAATATACTTGTATGTATAATTATATTACATATCTGCCAGTAAATCCTTGTAATTATTACAAACTGTAGCTTTGAAAAAACTCAAAGTAAAAAAAAAAAGGAATGTTTCATTGGTATTTCTGTTAGAATAAATTTGATAGTCCAAATACCCAGACTCATTTGACTGTTGTAAAACTCAATTGACCCTGACCTTTGTGTTTTACCAGCCTGTTGGAAACTCATTCTACAATATTATTTTCCTTTCTGTAGACAGGACCCACTTAGAAATAGACACAAACTTAGAAATAGTCATTAAGAGTAAAATCTCTTTTAATCCATCAAATGACGCACAAAAATCTAAACCCTTTTTAAACCCTTTTTGCCACAAAAAAAACATCTTTAGCTAAGATAATGACGGAAGTTCTTTGGAAATCTCAG
The DNA here is from genome assembly GCF_000732505.1 of Cyprinodon variegatus. Classification (NCBI taxonomy): domain Eukaryota; kingdom Metazoa; phylum Chordata; class Actinopteri; order Cyprinodontiformes; family Cyprinodontidae; genus Cyprinodon; species Cyprinodon variegatus. The sequence goes on along the minus strand of NW_015150627.1, from coordinate 611,146 downwards.
AGTTAAGACAAGGTTCTACATTGTGGGGCGTTTTGTTGTTGTTTTTCATGCACACAGACACATCACAAAGTTATCAAATAAAATTGGCATTGTCTTGTTGTGACTGCAGCATAGCCACATGTACTAAATGTATCTTGTCAGGTTCATGAACTCTGGCCCAATCGCAGTTAGTCCTGAAGTCTGTTTTAACAGAAATAACTCTCCCGGCAAAAAAATGTTAGAATCTTTGACATCTTGTTTGACCTCAGAGTCACAGTTATGTTCATACTTTCTGTCACAAGAGCATTTCACAATCTTACATAAAATTTTGTGTGCTTTGACAAACTGCACTTTGGCATCCAGTTGCTGTGACATAATGGAACATGGATATAGGTCAAACTGGTTTTTGTTTTCTATGAATAGATTTCCTGCTTTAGTAGTACAAAAAAAAATGCTTTCTGCACTTTGTGGAAATTAAACTTAGTCCTGCTTTCCCAGCTGCAGATCCTATTGAAGTAAATAGAGAGGAGATAAAATAGGTTCCTAAATTAGAGATTGGGGAAAAAGAGGAAAATATACTGGCAGACTCACACTTTTATATTTCCAACTCTTCAACAAGCCCATGCTTTAAATAACTGAGAAAAATGCATCCTCACCAGTATTCTACCTTAAAGAGCCTCAGACAGCCACTGATAAGACTTCCATTAGGACTGGTATTCAAAGCCATTGCACTGCTTAATGCACTCCTCTGGCCTGGCTACAAAACCACCATATCTTATCCTCCATAGACCAGTTAACGAGCCTGTGTTTGGTCCCCGACAGGTGCAAGAGTGTCTGAAACCTCAGGCAGACTCCAAAGGGTCGCTGCTGAGAAAGTGGTGAGACACTGATGTGTTGTCAACTCTTCAGGAGCTGTTAATGGCCTTACTGAGACTACCTCTAAGAGATTTG
>NW_015150627.1:582317-610148 GCF_000732505.1 Cyprinodon variegatus | reverse complement strand
ATTTCCCTTTGGTATTCAAATAGTTTAACAGAAATGTCGCTGAGAACTGGTATTCCATTTGATATTTCTAGATAAAATTCTGTAATCAATAAATAGAATACATAATTCTTAATTCAATAACAGATACACTGAGGGGCTGTATGTATGCTAGAGATTGTTTTCCATTTTTGTTAGAGAATAGTGAACAAAAACCACAGTATGAAACTTATGTGATTATGTGGTAGAGAACTTTATGATTATAAGGTGTTATACCACAGTTTAAATATCTAACAGAGGACTTAAAATGAAAAAGATATGACATAACTACTACTGCATAAAACACAGCTACTCATTAATCAACATTAATCTGAGAAGAAGCAAAGTTGCCATTCATAAGTTTGTTTGAGGTCCAGATCCAGAGCAATAGAAAGGAGAATCTGTTGACGGGACATCTATGAGTTGTTCATGCTACTGTACTAATATGGTCTTTATAAAGAGGAAGTCCCATTTGTTTTCTGCCACAAGGTTTAAAAGAAGTTTGACATATAGTTAATATGTGCTCTGGTCATATGAGAAGAAGAATGTGTGTGACCAAAAAAAAAAAAAAAAAAACACATTACCACGAAATCGTTGATCTCCACCTGGAATCAGTTTGGGTGGCAGCTATGAGCTAACAGTAACATTCTCAAAGCAAGCCTATTAGGGAGTAAAGGAGACCTGAGGTAAGGACAGAGGTTCACTGTCCTGTGGGATATTAACACTGTATCTGCTGCCAGAGCTACAGTGAGCTGAATTAAAACAAAACATTGCAGGTGCTTAAATAAAAGAGCAAAGTACTTCTTGTTTCTTAATGCTTAGTCCCACAACCAAAAGGTTACTTGAAATCTGAAGAAAAAAAAAAGTTGGAAGCCTTAGGTTTAGATTCAGATTAATTACACTTAATGTCTTTTGAGGCAATGACCCAATGACACAGTCCATTTGGGTCAATGTTGGAGCCGGTGTCACTTGTAAGTTACATCCTAACGATCCCAAATGTTGGTTATTTCAGTCCTATGTCTTAAAGTGTGAATGCTGTTAAAACCACCTGGCACCTGGGTCAAGACTGCACTGCTGGTGTTGGAAAGATGAAAGCCAAACCCCAATTCTCTGTTACAGCCACCAAAAAGATATGTCTATGTCTTTGAGCTGTAATTGGGCGTGCAAAGACTTTGCCTGGTCTTTCAACTGGCCATCTATCACGCAAAAGTCAAATATACATCCCCTGAAAGATAGCTTTGCTCCGTATCCTCTGATCCTTTGTAACCTCTCTGTAAGTTAAAGGATGGACATTAGCAAATGTTGCAGAAATCCTACTTGACAGTTGAACTGAATTTTAGTTGGATCCGATTTCCTAGAAGTGGCAGCAGGTGTAAACTCAGTAAAAATAATTTTCACTTGACTGACACATATAAAGATAATATTTTGAAACTATTTATCAAAGACAAATTGTAGACATCACATAAAAAAACCCTTAAGCAGTGGTTTTTACAGTTTTCAGATCAACTATAATGACAGTTTTAGCTGACAACATAAGTGCATTGTTCCCTTGGAGTAAATAAGCTACTCAGCAGAAATTTAACACATCTGTCTCCTATTGGTAGAGTTTAGTAGAGCAAGAAGCAGCTGACTCCAGATTATACATTTTGAACACTTCAATAGCTTTGTGATCAAACAGTCCAAATTTCTTTTCTGTGTGAACTTGTGTGGTCTAAATGTGCCAAAGTATTACATGCACAAAAGGCTTTGCAGCACAGTGAGTGCTAAGAAGGAAAAAAAGAATAGTAGTCTCTTTAAAATAATGATGAGCTCTGTAATATTCTTACTGTTCAGTGGTAACTCTGCTTTTTTCTCTGCCCTGTTTATAGGGAGAGTAATTTTCCCCTTTTCAGAGTTTAACAAAGCGGAGTCCTTTAAAAGGTCAAGCCTTCTTAGCTAAGATTTACACAGAATAATGAGTCATGTCAGGGGTCCCTTCATCTGCTGACAATCACAGGCTCCTGATACACAATGGGTCAATGGAGAATGAAACATCCTTCACAAAGTCATTTTGTTTTTTTGGAAATATACAATCCATAATTTACTAAAGAAACCACATGAGGCTTGTTAATGGCATATGCAGGGGTCTTTAAAAGGTATTGCAAACTCAGGGATTTTGAGGAAACTTTTATATTCAGTCTTTATTCTTTAACAAAAAGGCAAAACATACAAAGAGGAAACATCAATTTACAGCCTGCACACAAAACACAATATTTCACTTTTAATTCTGAGCACTTACATAGAATGACAGTCGACTAAACCATGTGAGAGGTCATCAACATTTACTTTAAATTCAAAGTAAACATTGCAAGAATTCAAGTAGCTTTAATAGTTACTTACTTTCTCCTGTACTCTTACCTGAGGTCCATTGGGTATTCTCAAATGTGTTATTTGGGATGATTGCAGTGTCTTGCAAAAGTATTGATATGAAAAGGGTTGATATTTCTACCTGCTTATTCTGGTAGGGTTGTAAAGGAACTGGCTTTTTATCTGCAGCAGTCACTGAGTGTGAGGTGAGGTACACCACGGACACAATCTAACTCCATTGCATTTCAACACAGAGGCCTCTTTCCCACTGAAATTAGTGGGTAAACTTGGGTTTTTCGAACTGCTAACAATTGCCATTTGGCTTCCTTCCCAATGGCAATAAAAACATGTCTAACCCCCCTACGGGCAAGAGGCGTGGCCTCTGTCCTCTCACTGCTGTGTGTTTGGTGACTCCATCACGCTAAGCTAGGATTGATAATGTCATCAGTGCAACAGAAATCAGGACAGTAAACAATGGAGAGCAATATGTATAGAGGCCAGGATGTAGTAAGTGTGCTTTAATGTTCTGCTGTTTTCTCTGTTCTAATCCCTCACACCAGTGCTGCTCCATGTTTATCGAATGTAAACAATTGTTTCAGCTTATTAGATCAAACGTGAAGTGTCTTGCCCAAGGACACTATGACACTGAAAGCCGGAGCCTGAACCGAAAACCCACCGGTTGCAGGCCAAACCCCTTTATCAGATGCCACTGTCGCCACAGTGACGTCCGGATCGTGTATTCAGGCTTCAGTATTAGTTTACCAAAGTTTGTTTGAAACTTTACTGTTTGTTTTCTCCTGTTTTTACAAATCTCAGATGCCTTTAGACAATAGCTGTACTCATATAGAGTTTAAATAACAAGCAGTGGATTTTATTCAGAGATGAAACAGTAAAAGGACTGAACTGTTTTCACTTTACTTGGTCAAACCCCTCAAAAATACCTCAAAATATTTGAAGGATGTGTATACTCTTGCAAGGCACTGCATCAAAACCCAAACCAATTACAAAACCAACAATCTAGAAACATTCATTCAGTACCTCTCTTTTTTTTCTATCTTTCAATCACCTTTGTAACTGATGGGTGTTCAAATGTACAGTGTCATAGAAAAATAACTGGTTCTTTATTTACAACATCAACAGTAATACAAACATGTTCACAGCATTATTTACATTTGTTTCCTGATTCCATTATAGCAGTGCAAATCAAGTCTCTCTCACATTCCTATGGGTAACAGATGAATATAACACTGTTGCTAACACTCTGTTGTTAAATCATGAATGGGATAGTTAACATTTTTGAGATATGGCTGTTGTTCATATGCATATAATATGGATTTTATCGAAAATAAAAAAGTGAAAACAAAAACGTGCTTAAATAGCAAGCTTTGCATAAACAGACACTTATTAAACATCTGGCTCCAGTAGTATGATTTCTCATTATTCCTTCTGAGAAACACCTCCAAAAACATTACTTTCAAAATTCATGCTACTATGATGAGGCTCATTGTTTTCTCTTTCTTTCTTTTCTTGCTTAACAAAATTATCGAAAAAATAACTTCAAAATATTAAACAAAATGGGCATTATCCAAAAAACCCTTAAAATCCTTCTCAATTACCCTTCAAACTGGATAGGCTTTTTATACTTTGTTCTGTTTCTTTATTTTTCTGACGAAGAGAATAATTGTTGATTTTTTTTTTTTTTTTACCTTGCACAGTATGACATCAGGAAGATGCATCAACAGTAATTAATTTTTTAAGTTTTTCTTATGGTAAAGTTATGTAAAAATTCAACCGCTTTTTAAATTTTTTTAAATAGAATGGAATAGTTGGGTAAAGTTTATAAACATGAATATGGATCGAGGTGCCTGATTAGCAGCTGATTTAGGCAATATGCAATTAGAATCATAATAAACTTCACAGGTTCTGTTCTAGAGTGAGGATGCTAAAAGGGAAATGTATTTTAGAGCCACAAAACCATGAACTTACAGCAAAGAAATATATTTTAAATGTCTTTTTGGATAAAAAAGGAGTCTTTGAGGCCACACTGTAAAACATAACAGTCGGGCAAAAAACTATTTAGTAAGAATGTCCTGATACAACTTTTTCAGTCCGATATGATACTGATGTAGCCTTGGTAATGATCAATACAGATATCAACCAGATACGATATCTGCACGAATCATGAACAATTTTATCACATATATTACAGTGTAGCATATTAGAAAAGATTTGATCAAGTGTTATTACTCAAACTGAATATTGGTCAACAGAAATAGCTATGAAGAGAACTAACCCTTTTATTATTAACCGGGGGTAACTTCACTTGTACACAGCGACTGATAGACGTGCAGTGTTTTATCAGCTTGTTGATATCACAGGTTTTAGATCCAGGCTGAAATATTTGGATATTCATTTTTGGCTGATATTGGACCGATTTTATATATCAGCTCGGGATATCCCTAGTGCTTGTGCAAGCTATCCTACTGAAAAAATCAGAGATGTCTGAAGTTTTCATCATAAGTACATCCCTACTACAGTAGGAGAGACAAATGAGAAAAGAAAAAAAAATCCAGGATTTTGAATTAAGTTCTTTTAAATAATAGTGGAAAATAGGTATTTGCTCATCAGCAAACAAGCAAGATCTCTGGCCATCTCAAACCTGTAACTTCCTATTTAGGAAACACTTTTGTCTTTCACTTTTTACCTGGATTAACAGCACCTGTTAGAATTCATTAAATATATATATAAAATACACCTGCCCCTAGCCTCAAACAGTCAGAATCTGAACTCAACGATGGCCATGATCGAAGGGCTGTTAAAAGACACTAGGAAGAACGTTGTAGACCTGCACCAGGCTGGGAGAACTGAATCTACAATAGGCAAGCAGGCTGCTGTGAAGAAATCAACCGAGTTAGTGACAGAGGGGAAAGGGTTTTTTCATTTATGAACCTCATGGACAGACTTCAGGACCCAGACGACTGTTACAAAACGTTTAAAATATAAATTTTGCTATAAAAAACGGGACCTTTACAGAAGTAATAAACAGGGCCATGTATTGTGAAATTTTTAAGCCAACCCTCCTTCCATCAATGAGAGCAAAGCTGGGTCATCTAGGATGATGATAATTCCAAACACACCACCCTGTTAACGAAGGAAAGTCCCTAGCCGGACTCCAGACTTCAAATCCATAGAAAAGTCTGTGTTCCCCACTGATCTTTATTCATTGGATTGCTTATAGCCCAAAAAAAGGGAAGTTACCTGCCGCCATCTTGGCACACCCCAATCTCATGGAGTCAAGCTATAAAAATGCCTACCTGTGTAGCATTTGGTGGCAAAAGCAAGCAGTTTTGTCTCTTTGGAAAGATGTTTCACAGGTCATTTTACAGTCAGTGGATGTACTAACCAAGAAAAAAATCATACATACACCAATGTATCCTATAGTATAGTATGTAGTGTAACATTAGTCTGGCTATCTCGGACCGACTTGAAGACATTGACTGAGCAATTCAGTGAATAAATAGAGATCAGTGGTATTCCCCAGCAGAAGCCCAAAAACATCATGTCATTGCCAACAAACATTATACAACAAAGTATTGAGTTAAACTTTTGTTTTGAACCACATACTTATTCTCCACCATAATATACAAATGGATTCTTAAAAACTATAGTTTATGGATTTTTTTTTCTTCATTATTTGTGTCTTTCAGTTGAAGTGTATCTATCTATTGTAGACCACTCTCATTTTTCTAGTAAACATTTTTTTGCCCCACTCTATAGATGAAGTACCAGTTACAGAGTGTGATTGACCTTCCTTAAGGGGACCTTGTCAATCACATATTGACAACAAAAAAACAGATTGAACATTGCATATGTTCTCAAAATTCATGCTATTTCATGAAAAAATGGGTATGGCTTATGACAGTAGCTATTAGGCAATCTTGCTTTCCCTGCTGCTTCAGATTTTGGCCAGTTCAGACTGTTAAGGTCTCCGTACGGATCTGTTCCCCAGACTTTCTCACCATTTGTTAAATCACAAAAAAAAAAATGTTTGGGAGGGATTTTCATGATTTCATTTTTCAACAGGTATTTGTATTCTTTTCGGCCAGCCATTGTTTTACTTTAAAACATGTCCATGGTTGTCATGACTAAAATGCACTCTCCTGGGCTTCATATGTTTTGTGTACCTTACAACCAACTGAGGCACTTTTAGAGTAATATTGTTAGCCACTCCTGGAAAGGTTCACAATTTTCTTCTCTCCACATATGCATACTGTACATAATTCCTTTTAAGTGATTCTTATAAGCCTCACTGATACCAGGCCTGAGTGTTTTAGCAAAGCTGAACCAAATAATGAGGTTAATCAAATGTATTGACTGATTTAACAAGAGGTACAACTCTTATCTTTCAGTTTTTTATTGAATTGCCTTCTCTATATTGTGTGTTTCATAGCAACAATTTCATGGGTCACCATCTGATCATGGGCTGTTATCTCTGTATGCTTTATAAAATGAAAAACCATGTTTACAGACGAGACCTGACAAATGGGGGGAGGTATGCATCCAGGGGGAAAAGGAAAATGTATAAGTTTGTCTTTCTGTTTTTGGAAAAGGAAATGAATCTAACCAAAAACTCAATTTTTATTTTAATACCAAAGGAAACCTGAATAAATAAAAATAGTACCCTGTGTTTTGTCACCATATTTTCTTACTGAATCCATCCTATCAAACTAAGGCTGGACCTTTTTTTATTTTTTAATCTGGGCAAAGGAGAAAGTGATGATACAAAAGATGAACAGCAAATCAGCTGTGCTAAGATTTTACCACCATTAGATGCACTCAATAACACCACAGACTATGTTTGGATAGTTCAATATTTAACCAGCTCTTCTGTTTACTTGTTTAACTTTCAGCACAGCGGCAGCTACAAGCAAATGCTTCCATGTTCCGTATGCTCAGGCCCCATGCAATATTCTCCCAGCCTGTACACCACCTAAAGCTGCATCTTATTGTGAGGTCAGAAAGGCAGGTGGGGCTTTGCTTAAACCTTAGGCCAGCTGTAACAGGATATGACTCCATAGAGAAAGTTAAGCCTCAGCTGCGCTCCAGCTTCTTTATGACTGGTGGCCAGGCAGCTGCAGGAGGAAGCATAGATTGAAGATCCACCTGGTGAGGGTCTGGATGGAGGACAGGTTAGAAGCAGGAAGAGGTGGGACTGATGATGAGGGATCAGATGCTCAGAGTCATGTTACGAAGCAGCCACTGCTGGGAGCGGCTACCGCTGCAGTCTCTCAGGGTGGGGGCCATCTTGTCCTCCTCAGATGGCATGTCCAAACACTGGTTGCTATTAACGTGGAGCAGTGTGAGGTGCTGAGGAGAGATGAGTGGGAAACAGGTCATTGCCAGTGTAAACTTATTATAAACCTACAAAAATAAACAATAAAAAAACACCCATATAGGAAGCTTTAAATAGAAATAGGAAAGAATTAGATTTGAAATAAAGAACAAGCATGAGAACGAGAGATTAAAACTGTGTCAAATCATTTATAGAAAAATTAGAGAGTGAATGAAGACTGTAAGTGAATATTAATTTTGAAATCTTGCCACAGATTCTCAACAATATGGTACATGTATATATGCAGTTATAGACTTGTAGGTTATACCAGAGAATACAGGCCTGACTACAAAGGCATGTCATTATTTTATATGTTAAAACGTAAACATAAACATTTTCTCTTCCACTGTGTAATTATAAACCTTGTAGCCTCTGACCTGTATGACAACCATGTTGGAGCAAACACAGCTAGGTTTCTAAACTGTGTTCACCTGGAGGAAACCGCTACTACAGCTACCACACCATACCAAGGCCAGGAGGCTGCCAACACCGTGATCACAAAAGAGGTGAAGAAGGATATTGAGGAATTGAAAACTTTGCTTAACATGACAGGTCAGCAACTTGTACTAGTCTCTGAACAACAGAACATTATCGTGGGATTTATGAAGGACTTTTAGAATCTGAGGCTATGTTCACATTGCATGCCTTGATGCTCAATTCCGATTTTTTTTGTGAAATCCGAATTTTTTTTCGCATTGCCGTTGATATTTCCAGATATATGTGACTTGTATGTGATCTCCTGTGTGAACTGCAGTCATACAACGCAAGTGTCCCGCTTGTGCAGTAGAGGACGCAATGACGTTACAGGCCAGCATGCTCTGTGTTTACGGAAGTAAACATGGATGGTAGTGCCGGCGCGAATCTAGCGGTCTTTTCCAACCATAAAAACACAATCTTTTCAATATGTTTAAACATAAATACTGCTCTCAGCATCATCATCTGCCATGGTTGTTGTTTTTCTTGCTGCTTCTGCATAGCAAGAGGCATAATAGTGACCTTTGTCGGGTTTTAATGCTCAAACGACTCTTCTCTCCAGAATAAAAACATTCATGAGAGATTTGTTAATAGAAAAAACAAAGAAAAAAATGCATCTTCCACATCAAAAACCTGTTCTACTCTGTTGCATGTACAGACCACCAAGTTGTAACACCAAACAGTTGAATTGTACAAAGATACAGAAAGCTGCAGATACAAATCATTAATTTTTTTTATGTTTTGTTGTCTTTTTCATTAATGCCACTAAGTTTGTTGCATGTATTTATTGTGATGTTTGTAATTTAAAATGGACCACAGGAGGAGTAGTCTCTACTCTGGTAGAGACTAATGAGGATCCTGAAGTAAATAAGGAAAAAAACTAAATATAAACCACTTTTTGTTGGTGCATAACATAACAGACTAATATAGCACATTTATATTTGGTTTTTATGGATGTAATGCGACAAAAAAAAACGTTACAAGGACTTAAATGTCACTGGATGTGTATCCAGGATATTTAAAATGATATTTTCATTTCAAAATATATTTGTATATAATATATATGTGTTTTGATAAATATGGACCCAAAATTAACAAAGATACACACAGGCCATATCATACATCACAGGCCAATTGTGGCTTCATCTACCAAAATAAATTGGCCTTAACCCAAGCTGTTTCAGAATCTGTCAGAATGAGATCAGCAGACAAATACTGATTAATAAACCTGCTTCATAAAATATATATCTCTGGAAAACTGATGATGTCTTAATACCATTACGTTGCTTCTGAATCCGAACATTCAGTCCCGCTGTGGCAGCTGGGATTTAACTAAGACTCCAGAATAGAAGCTGGCCTTCCTTCATCAGTCTAATTATTGTGTTTCTCTCCCACTGTTTGTCCCCCTCTCACCCGTCAGTCTCCGTCTGTCTGCTGCTCTGTCAAGTTAGCTGGAGGAGCCAGGTGACAGAACCAACTGAAAAAAGACCCACCTGTTGTGATGAAATGAACCTGTACACCTCATCAATGTGTGCCACAAGACAGAAGCCATACAGCATGAAGGCAGCAGAGATGACTTCCCCACCCCAACAACATAGAGCTCTCAGTGGTTTTAAATTAACCGTTCATGTTCACCTTCTCAGATGTAAGATGTTCTCCGCTAACCCCCAGATTCCACATCCACCATCAACACTCCGCTCTGCCCTGCTCACGTACTAACTATTCCACATTCACCGCTACTCATCCGCACGTCACGGTCCACGTGCGTCTTCTTCGTCCTTCAGTCAAAATATGGAGCCAAGCTATTTTTTGCCCTGCTCCAGCCAGGTGAAGATCCGCAATTGCAATCGCACCAAACAGGAAAAAGAATGTTGAGAAGATCCGGTTTGTCAAATTAACATAGTAACAACAGCTCCATAACTGCAAATTACAGCAGAATTGTTCTATATTCCCAAAAACTAAGCCTGTTTAATCAAATTATTTGATGCAAACTATTGTTAGTTAGGGCGGCAGTGGCGTTGGATGTAGGAGTTTGCCCTGAAATCGAAGGATTGACGGTTCAAGCCCCAACTCCGACTTTCGGTGTTGTTGTGTCCTTGGGCAAGACACTTTACCTGCATTGTCTAATGATGGTGGTCAGAGGGCCCGGTGGCGCCGGTGTATGGCAGCCTCGCTTCTGTCAGTGAGCCCCAGGAAAGCTGTGGCTACAATGTAGTCACAGCTGTCCATGAGTGTGTGCGTGAATGGGTGAATGACTGAATGTAGTGTAAAGCGCTTTGGTCAAGTCTCCTGACTTGAAAAAGCGCTATATAAATACAGGCCATTTACCATTACCATTTATTGGTACTTCAACATTACAGGAAGCAGATTTCTCATCTTGATCAAAATATGTACTTCATACAAAGAGGCTTAAAAGTTTAAACAAATCCAGTCACAACTTTCAAGAGCGCCTCTCACAACATCAAAAGAAACTTCTTATCGCAGGCATGGATGAATAGATGCAGAGAAACATTGAAAACCTGTAGGACAGCAGCCCTCAAGCCCGACTTTGAACATGCTTGCTGTAGATAAACAGTTCCATCCCAACTGACTTGGTTGGCAGCTCCTGATCTAAGCCGAAAGGAGAGCTGTTCTCAGTGTAACCCAGTAGAGCTTAGGTATAGTGGGTTCACTGGTGCGTAAGAAATTGTGCTTTTGAGTATAAAGCCGGTCAGTCAGGGGTAGAGTAGATCAAGCTGAAAATGTTGTGGTCACCTGCAGATAACCCAGCGCATCAATTGCAGTGACCCAAATCAAGACATTTCAACATCTCAAAGGTCCAGCAAAATGATTTTAGAGGAAGCAGAGAGGTTGTAAATCGGTACTAGAAGGAAACTGTTTTACCATTTTGAGGGGATTTCAACCTCCACTCTCATCTAACAATCATTGTTCATATATATTAGCAGCCTTTTGCCCTGCAAACCTCAAGTGAATGTAGGCATTGTTCACCTTCATCACCCGATTTATCAATATTGGGTATTTATTGTATGGCTTTCAGCAATAAATCGAATACAGATTATTTGCAACATTTTCATTTCAGGCTTTAATTCAATTCCAAAATTTCCACAGCTATAATTACAATGTTTTTAATTTTCATCTGATGTGTGCAGTTTTTTATTTTAACTGTACATGTAGCAGAGGATCGATAAACAAGAGCGCTGATTGGGATTTAAACCAGCTGTTCTAATACTGAAACATTTTTTTTTCTCTGTAAGTCTTAAGACCATACAATGCATTGTAGGACATACTTTTTCATCAATTTAACATAATACTATATAGAATAGTAAATCTGACCTTTTCAATTGCTGTTTTAGAATTGGACATTTTTTCTATCAGAAGATCAGAGCTTTTAAAGAAACAGATTTTGAGATTTGTGCATCTCTGGTTAGAAGAAATCATGACAGTAAAGTAAACATTTTGCACACCTATGCTGAAAATGCAACAATGACATACAGCTCTTTAATGTATAAAATATAATTTATGAATATCTTCCACTGTTGTTGAAATATCAGTAGATATAACTCCAGATTTAGCAGTCTGAGTGAGCAGCCCTATCTTGGGAGACATCCTCAAGGAACATGAAGTAAAGCACATGTGATGGACTACAATACTCAGTCTGCGATTGCCACAGCTTTTTTCAATCCTAAGATAGAGACACACTGTAATTGTTCATTAAAACAAGATTGTGGCTTGGCCGTTGACAGAGGATATCCAGACTAATGAGCTCGCAGAGGCGCTCAGGCCTTGTTTGATCTCAAGCTATAAAACACAGGGACCTGTATTTCTCTGCCCAGATACAATGATGTGCACACACACACACACACACACACACACACACACACACACACATACATGTGTATGTTTCCTGAAGAGCACAGTGCAGACTGCCCAACAAGGCTTATTTGTTCTGAGTGACAACAAAGAGCAGGTGGCACACGATCCCTCACACCTGCCAAAAACACTGGAAAAAAGAACAAAGCAGTGTCTTTATTTAGAAAAAGGAAAAAAAAAGATAAAAATAAAAATGATATAATCCTGACATAAAAGAAAATGGTTTTCTGTAGCTTCTGAGAATGAGAAGCTGCAATACCAGTAGAAAGACCTTGAAATGAAATGCCATAATATTTCTACTGAAGCCTGTCTTGTAAAGCCCAACGCAGTTTCTGCATGCATGTGACTTTGTCAGACAAAATATGCCAATGCTATTATTATTAGCATGGATATTAGAATGTTATTTAAAGCAAAGACTGACTACTTTAGTTTAAAAGTAGAAGTTTAAATTAACCCTTCAATCTAGAGAAAACAATGTATGGTTAATTTTTTACAGCTACAGTAACAACAAATGTTGGCATTATAGAATTACAATGAAGATTTATCCTGACAATTATTAAAGGATAAGCAGATTACAGAGCAAAGATAAAGTGTCATGATTTTGGTGCTGATGGCTGGCTTGATTGTTCATTTCATTCACCTGTCTAGCTCTGCCCTGTTTCTCATCACTGCTCATCTGATCCACTTGCTCCTGCTTCTATAATTATTTATAATTGAACTTTATTGATCTCACACTGGAGAAATGTACCTCTGCATTTAACAGATCCCCTTGGGGAGCACTGGGCTGCCATTGTGAAGCGCCGGGGGAGCAGTGAGGGGTTAAGGGTCTTGCTCAGAGACCCAGAGTGCAGGCTGTTGGGATTGAACCAGGTACTTGAAACCCTCTCAGAGCACAAGCGCACTGCTCTGACCACTAGACCAACACTCCCCCTAACTGGGGGGGGGGGGGGGGTAGTGACTCACACGTTCCTATTCATCAGATAATGGTGGTAACTAACCTGTAGGGTTGGGAATTGCTAAAATTTTCACAATTTCGATTCCCTTTTCGGTTCTGTGAAACGACTCGATTCTCTTATCGGTTCTTGTCACTGTCATCTAAATCTAATGGAGAAGGCATCCATTTAATGAAAAAGCATTACTGTACAATTTCGAGAAATAAACTCATCTCCCCCTAATTTAAATAAACAAGTGTCACCTTTCTCTCGCTCCCTGAACTACGGAGCAACTTCGTAGCATGTTTTGTTACATCCATTGCAACAGCTAGAATCATGTAAGAATTCCAGCTACCAGTAGTTCTAATTAAACATGCTAGCAATGAAGGGCTGGATTAACGAGAAAGGCACACTCCCTTAAAAACCCCTAAGAGAGGTAGAAATGGCATATGATTTACTAGGAACCACATTAAGCACAACCAGTGATATAAAAATAGCTACTTACCACCAGAGTTGCCTTCCCTGCTGGTCGTAAATTTAGCTTCTGTCCGGAAGCATCAAAAACACGGCATTCGTTAAAATGTATGCCATCTCGTGTGCGCAGGTGTTTCTGCACGTTGGATATATTTCCTCCCACGGATGTAATTGCCACTTTGCAATGATTGCACAACGCTTTGTTGCCATCTTTCTCTTCCTTAAAATGAAGCCATCGGTTTACCCGATGGGATGCCTTTTTTTTTTTTCTTTTCTAGACTTACGCCTGGTCACGTCGTACTTGCTTACTGAAACGTGACTGGAATCGATAAGAGAATCGTTAAGCGAGCTGCCAAACAGTGCAATGGTTTTATATCATAACCATTTGATTGAGAACATGGCGAGCGAGCAGCAGCTTCTGGTGGTAAGGTTTCGAAAATTTAAGATTTGTCATGATTCAGCTCATAAATATCACCGCTATCAACAGAATGTGGAAAAACTGCATCAAAGATATTGTTGCTCATGAGGCTTTAACCAAGTTTTAAATGGCTGCGTTTTCCAATTCCTCATGTTGTGTGGTGTTGTCAGCTTGTCAAATACGCCTCCCCACCGGAAGCCAGCCACAATGGGGGAAAGCCGCACAGAGTATAAATGCTGCAAACTCTGTGACAGCCGGCTCTTTTTCCACACGGAATGGCCATGCGTCAAGCATAATGAGCCCTTTACCCCATTTTCATTAATGCCTGGGGCATCTCTATCCTGGAAGTAGAATTATAAGGCTATTATTTAGAGAGATCCTTTTTTAATTCTAAGATATTGTAATGGCAAGAGTCATCAGTAGAGATGTATTGCAGTGGAGGTCAGGGAAAATGTTTTGCATTAAATGAAATCCGACTAAGTGTGGAGGTCCTGTCCTTAGCTCAATTATTTCATTCCGGCTTTAAGGCAAATAAAACTCCCATCCGAACCTCTGAGCAAATGAAACAGGGCCTCCAGAGCAAGTTACTGAGCGTGTGCACAGCTGAGGCCAGCTAATTAAATGAGTACTGCTTCGAACCATCCTTTCTGTCACCAAGCAGCACACTACACTTACACTGAGGCAAAAGACTCACTGTGAAAAACTAGCAGACTGACTTATTTTCTTTTTCCTTTCTTCTTTCCCACCACTATTTTATCTCAAGGCAGAAGCAGCAATTGCTCATTTGCTTTAATGGTGCCTTGCTGTTGAGTATGTGTTTCCTTCTTCTCAGGGCACTGCCAAAAGTAACTCAGAGTGCGAACAACAAATCAGGCCATCTAACAGCGTGTCACTTTGCTGCCATGTCTTCGACACACACAACCAGTTCTGAGAGCTTCTAGCCCAATTTATGCTGCCTTGACACAAAAACTATGTCATGCTATATGCTTTGGTCTTTGAGTCACCAAGGTCTAGAAGTCTGAAGTGCAAACTGGAGGTAAGTCCGCATAGCAGAATAGGCTATTGAGAAAATTACAGGGGCGCAAAGGTGGGAAAATAACAACCCTGTCATGAAAGGAGAAGCTAAGCAAAGCATCTCTAACAGCTATGTAAATAAGTAGGCAGAGTGGTGAAAAGCCCATATGATTAGAATTCATAGCTTTTACAATCTGAACATGGCACACATTGTGCACAGCTGCTTCAGGCCAATAAGAGAGCCATCTGAGTGTCCAGAGCAATGAAAAGGTAGCTGCACAATGAAGGATCACTTCAAAGAACTTGTAAACAATGGTAGACCCATTTCAATCATGTGTGCTGGTAGATAATCAACTAAAAATAAACACATCCTCCTACGTTTCAAACATCACTCACCAGGCGTGGGCAGACCAGGACGCAGCCAGTGAATATTCACATCAAAATAAAACATTTATGCTAGAAATAAATGTCAAATGAGATCTAATTTAGCATGAAGTCTAGCTAAAGGTCCTGCAGATAGCATCTTATACACTGAAGCATCTTGACGGGACATCTGTCATTGCTTAATGTGCTTCTGCCCCGTCTTCATGGATTCCCTCTGAAAGGTCACCAGTGAAAGCTTTTTAATACCTCCTAGAACAATCTGCATCCGCATTCTACGACCCGAAAGACGCACAACATGTTCTAAATCCATCTGCTCTTCCTGCAAAAGAGCAAGAAGGCAAAATATCTAAAAGCACTATCTACTATGGAGGCATCTAAGGGCAGAAAATATCTAATATATCTACACTAAAGCTACAGTTGGATCACCAATGCTATTTTAGCTTTAGCTCATGCTCACCTCATGCCACCCCCACCGCTGCTCCAAAAGAGCAAAGTATTTAAATAATATAATCGGTGGGGCTGAAGTAGAGGTGCCTAGCGACCTCCAGGCGGGTGTAGTTGTGGAGGATCCAGGCCTGTAAGGGGCTGTTGTTACAGTACTCCACGGTGGGGCCATAGGTGCCATCCTCCAAACGGCTGATGGTCAGGCATGATTGGGTGATGATGTGGAGGAAGGTGTGTTTCTGCACGGATCCAGAAAGGAAGAGGGACACATGGTTTTTGAAAGTAGGGAAGGTAATTATTTATACCAAGAAATTGGAGTGTCAGTTTTCACAGTACATGTAGATTTTCTTTATGTTTCCGTCATACATTTCTCATTAAACCAGACCAAAGACCAGATGAACACTGGATGAACACTAATATATCTACCAAAACTTATAAAAACTATAGAGAACCAACACTTGAGGTGAACATATCTGAGCCAAGCTACCTTTTTAACATCCTACATTCATTTTTTAAAATCTGTCAACAGGAAAAAAGAACTACAATTTATTTTGATTAATTTGTGTATGTATGTATTGGTATGTATGCTCAAACAGTTGCATACAGGGTATTATTGTTGGAAATACTACTTCTTTAATGAGCTAGAAACAGTACATATAACAAAATAATTTAACCTAATCAGATTTTATTGCTTTAAGAATAATTTTAATCAAAAATTGTTTTCTTGATGGAATTGAAATGTTTTTATTGTTTTGGTTTGTTTTAATAAAAAATGGCATACCGGTAGTTAAAGTTTTCTTTATCCTGATGAATAATCAACAGAAAAATCTAGTAACAATAAAACCTTTCAAAAAGTTGATTTATGTCTTGCATGCTTCCCATTTTGCTTTGATGATTTATTCTTTCTTAAAGGCAACTCTTTGTATTTGAAAGACCCCTTCCCATCATCTTTAGCTCCTGGAAGATAATCAGATTGGAATTCTGGCTTGACCAATCCAAAGAGATTATACATTATTTAGTAAAAAGAAAGATTTTGGTCAAATGTAAAGATTACGTGCATTAACCTGAATCTGGCTCAACAGTAGGTAAACAAATGGCTGTAATTAAGTTTGCTCATATTTGAATAATTGCTCATAACTGCTCATATTTAAATAATTTAAACATAAAAACCTTAAATAAAATCTGCATTTTGGAGTTATAAGTTTGTATTTCTCTTAAACAAAATAATGTATATATATATATATATATATAATGCAAAAATGGTGAATAAAGTGGCATGTTGACAGAATTTTAACAAAAAAAAAGGGACGATTTCCAAAAAAGTTATAACACTTCAATTATGGCAAAAGCATCATAACATTTCAAATGAGAAGAAGCCATATTTTTCAAAGGAAACACAGGAGTATCAGAAACTAAATATAAGAAAGTGAGCTGATGAGCAAATTAATATTTCAGGGTTCTCCAGCGACCAAACATTCAGTCCTTATCAGTCACACCTGGGCTAAAAATAACCCTGAATCCCCAATAGTGTATACCAGTATGAAAGACTGGTTTGCTTTATTCATTATTTATTCAGACTTTTTTTTCCCACTTTAAGAAAGCGCCCTGAGCACATGTCGTAATTAAAGAATTCCTCATGGGGTTTGATCAGTGCGTGATGGAAATGGCCTGTGGGCTTCTTTGCCTTGCCATATTGACACGCAAGCCATGTGACAAGTCAATCACTCACAGATTAGACTGCAGGACCTTTAAAGCATGTCCCCAATGATTTCAAAATGCATAAATAGTTAAAACAAAAATGGTTTTTGGAGTTGTATAAGCTGATATCTTTTTGACCAGTCAGGCAACAAGGCTTAAGAAGGCTTAGGGGGGAATATTTTTTACTTTTCCCATGAGCATAAAATGCCATGTTGTGTCTTTAACACAACATCTGATTCCTCATTCGACTGAATATTAAATTTACATTTTTCACAGACAGGAGTATACAGTAAAATGAAACTTTAGTGTTTGATATCCAGTGTGAACCAATGTCATTCATCTTGCTGAACAAATGAAAGTTCTAAAATAGATGTGCAATTGTGTAATTTAAAATCTGTATTTTCTCTAGTGTGTAGAACATGGTGACAAAAGACCCCTAATGCACACAGATGTTAACTTTTTTTAAAGCATTCTTAGTGTATTTTAATCATTTAGATTTTAAGAGGTTATGTTTGATTTTTAAAGCAATGTTTGCAAAAAAATATGTGTTTTTGTATCATTATTTGCTTCCAATATCTTGATCAACAGAGAAAATAAAAGGTTCAATTTAAGTTGTTTCATAAAAGAAGATTTTTACAGGTTTTTGGCCTGTTGAGAATTTCTAATTAATAACATTCAGATGTAAAGAGCTTCCCGTATAGATTTTTAGTTCAATCCTTAGAACCTGTGATTCTCTATGGTCACCACAGGCTATCACAGCACTGGGAGCACAGGATACGAGTTAATCTATTGGAAGTTAAAGGATGGAGAATTTAGACAGCTTACCTCAAAATCATACTCCCACTTGCCAACATACTATATGAAATGAGAGAAGATGAGAGGAGACACAGCTGCTGGATGGAAATAGCAACTCAACACTGTGCGGTGTAAAAAAAAAATATAGAAAACAAAAAACAACGCCATCTAGTGGCAGAAAAAAAAATGTACTCCATTTTCTATTGCTTCTACAGTTTTTCTCTGTTGCTTTAGTACATTTATCAGATGAAAAATTGCTAAGTTGTTAAAAGCTACTTATTAAATCTTCACATTCTTGTGTCTTTGGGCACAAAAGCAGTTTCTTTGAACAAGTTGGAATTGCTTTGGAACATTCATGCAAATATTTATGTACAGTTGAGCTGTTTTACCACATTATTAGTCGCGCTGTTTCAATGTTATGTTCAGCAAAATACATTATATTGGGTCCCTCATAGTCTCATCCATCACAACATTTAGGCCTTAGTTCATCATATAAATAAGTTGTCATAATATGTCAAGCTTATATTTTTATTTTAATTAACTTCTGTTCTAAAACTGTCCTTAATTTGCAAAAACCCAAATTCATATGAAGCTTGAATTTTACTAATGGAGAGAAATTTTGAAGCAATAGATCAACCAGTAATCGGAAACAGCCTAAGTGTGCATCACATGAACCATCAACTGGCAAATATACAGTCGGAGCTCAACACAATGTGACAATGTCTGATAAATGGAGAGGGAAGGACTTGAATGGGGTCAACGACAAGCAAGAGGATGAAGGGTGAAGCTGCATAGCAGAGAAGAGGGAGGAAGAATCAGAGGAAGCAGAGGACATATGAGAGTTCCTGATGAGATAAAAGCCACGATTTTAGAACACCTTCTCAATCATGTGCTCACAAGTGGCAGGGGTTGGTCAAAGGGTGCAGTCATATGCTTATAGAAGAAATGTGTCATTCAGACGTTTTATCAACATAACAGGTATGTAATTCCTAGCTTTATCAACAGTTTTCCCTAAGGAGACCATCCTGAATCCAAATTTTCAGTTTTGTTTTTGTTCTTTATAGTGCTGTCTTTTCCTTTCTATGGTGCAATAACCCAGTCAGTCAACAAAGCACAGTACAAACAGTAAAACTGTAAATCAGAATATTGTCCAGTTCCTTGCAATCGACTCTATACGTATGATAAACTATCAGTTATAACTAATCATAAACAGAAGTCCAGCAATAGTTCATAAGAAAATCCCTCCAGAATACACTAGAAACATCATTTTACTGTCTAATAAACAGAGTGAGAAAATGACTTTTATTCAGATGGCACCAACATGTTTACAGACAGATTTTTAGTTTTGAAAGATGAGACAACCTTTTGCAGGTAATCAATGGTGTTTTGCTTTGTGTTCAAATTGTTTTGAGAAATGCACAAACTATCTAACAAAAGTTGAGGATGATTCAAGAAATGTAGCAGAGCAACAGAAAATATGGTGTAATAATAACCCACTCCTTTAAATTTAAGGGGAAAAAATCATCAGGGGCCAGATGGACCACCTACAACTGCTTCATTTAGTCCCTGCAGTAAACACAGATCCTACCTCGGTGTCGTACTCAAACATCTGGTTTCCCTTCATGTGGTGACACTTGAGCATTTTGACGGGTCCGTTAAGCCTGGAGACATCCAAACAAAGGTCATCCGTCCGGATTTCTTTATCCGCTGTATATGAAAAGACCTGGGGGTTGCAACATGAAGATTAAAGACAACTAATTTCATTTAAAATATTGACTTTTGGCTGCAGTGGAGAGTTTGAATACATTCAACTGGAACAAAGTACTTTCTAGGCTGAGAAAAGTCATTTTAAATGTTCCTTCAACTGCAGGTGTGAAAACAAACCTTTAACAGGTTTTATCCCGCTAAATGAAGCCCTTCATCTTTGTGTATTTAAAAAGTGCATCAGTTGTTTTTTTTTCATGATGTTTAAAAATGAAGAAAAATTGTTATACTAAATAATCCAAATGCCATGTATATATTATTTCAATTAGATTTATTTTTCTAAAGATTTTTACAGCTAGAACCAACTTCAAAACACTATCATACATCTGAAGGATCTGTAGAAATTACCACAGTCATTTCTATTTGTTAAATGCCAAAATAATTAGAGAACTTTTTGTCACACTCTCCATATTCTGGTCATTTTGAACACAAAAATTACTCAGTTTTTAAAAATTTTGGAAAATGCCTTAGACTTATAAGCTTCTGCTTAAATCAATTTGAGTTTTTTTTTTTTTAAACTTGTGGCATCAAGTAAATCTTAATTTGTTCTCATGTGACATCTATGTTATGTTATATATTCCCTAAGTAATATTTCCTGATGCCAGATGTGTACAAATGACAACATCCAGTACTCAAAATGTTCAGCAAAGATACTCCATCAGGAAGAACATTATATGGGAACATTGAAAAACATGAATTTAAAGTCAGGCTAATAATGCTTCTTAATGCAGCTGATGAAAAATTAAGTAAGAAGCGCCTTACTAAACAGGTTTGCAGAAAAACTATGAAATCAATATGCATCTTCAGTAGAGTCAGACATTTTATTAACCATTCCTGTATGTTGAAGTTATATTATGTTTAAAATATTCACATTTTATTGCAATTGTGCGTGGGTGCTACATGTCAATCATATCTTCATAAGATTTTCATTCATTTAAGAGATTTTTATAAATAATGAATTTCTCAAATAGCCTCTCCTCATATGCTCTTTTTATAAAAGGCAACATTTTGTCCATATTTAATGGGGACATATATTGTATATGTCTGTTTATGTAAAAATGTGTGCATTTAATTACCGATTTGCCAATAGTTTTTCCATAGCTTATTAAAATATTCTTTTGAGACTCAAACCTATTTAACAAGACATTCTGGGGATTTATGCTTATCATTATGCAGCACATTTTAAATATTTTAAATATAGAGGACCTTTTATTTGGACAATACTACCACCAGCTCTTCCATCCATAACTACATATTTTTCTTATAAAAGTTATGCTAATCACAAATTGCATATAACATGCATATTTAATACATTTGATATACTGACTTGTCTTTTTGTGTTGCTGTGAATTATTACATTAGCAGAGGTGCCTTATAAGAGCCTAGGGCCTTTTTAACCTTTCCTTTAAACTGTGTATTATTGTTGTAAAAATTTTTGTATGTGAAAATAAATCTAAATCTAAATGGACAATGAACCTTAGCAATGGGCCAATATTCTAGAAAACGATCGGGTAGAAATTTTTTAAGAAATAACCAAGAAAAACAATTAAAAGGTGAAATAAAATAATCTCTCTCATCATTGCGGTTTATAGCAAATGGAAATCTTTTTTTACGGACCACTGAAGGCATATTTCTTTTATAATACGCTGCTGCTTCATGGATAAATTACAGTAGATGGTGGACAGCTGGGAATCTGGTAGGTGATGGAAGGAATGTTGGTGAGCATTTCTGATTTACATCTGATATAAATGACATGAATACATTCTAACAAGTCAATAAAAATAAAAAGCTATAGAATTTTAAAAGTGGCAATTTTTTATGAATTAAAAAAATGACATGTAATAATGCGATATATAGAATGTTTACAAGATAACCAGTGTTTTCCCTGAACAACATGTATAAAAGGCTGTATCTAAACCTGCTGTATCTAAAAATAAAGTTGCTCTCTCACCTGGTTGCCACCCATGCCATGACAGTTGAAAAAGCCAACTTTCTCATTCTCCTTCCGTCCCATGTTGTCCACACACTGGTTTGTCTCCACATTTCTGATCTGTAGGCAGATGCATAACAGGAGTTTTTTGTTTTGTTTTATTCTTTATTATAATCAAGAAAATTAACCTCTGTCCACTGTCCTGTCTTCAATTATTCTACCATTCAAAACAACTACTTTTAAAACCATCATACTGAAAACTTTATATTGTCCTCTAGTTGGTTAGTTTTGTAATTTTAAACTTCTCAATTAAGTTAACAGGTCAAAGATTTGAATACATCTTCCTGTTAGAAAACCAAAGATAGACATCTGATGGTGGCAGTGATGGAAGCCAGCTCCAACCCAGATCTGTCAGGAGCATTTATCAAACTGGAAATGTAATTTCTTTGATAAAACATAAGAAAATTAAGTATATTCAAGCTGTTTAGCAAAACTAATAAGATGGGGCTACAGGTAAATCAACACTTCATGCACTTTTATTGCCATTTTCTCCCCTTTCTATGGGATTTGCTTCCTTTTAAAGAGGAATTTCATGCATGCACACTGACATGAATCGCATGTAAATTTATATATAAATTTGGCTTTCTAGAACTGGAAGAGCAGCAGACAGAGTGCACCTATAGACATGACCTCGATCTCTCTGTGGACTGAATGGCTTCAGATAATTAGTGCAAGGTCTATGGAGGCATGGGCAAAAAAATCGTAGTATAAATGTTTCTGTTTATATTTCCTTTTTCATTATCTAAAATAAAACATACATAACTTTACATTAAGAATACAGCTGTTGTCTTTGATATACCACATCACAACTTAGGCTCATTTTCCAACCCACTGATCACAATTGTATTTGAATTACTGACATTTCCCTTTCCAAAGGCCATCTCACCTGTTCAGCTTGTAATTATTCATAGCCATGGTAGATTAGCTGAACATTAGAGTGAAGGTAGGCTGGCTTTCCAATCTCAAAAACTAAAAAGAAAAATTTATGATAATTAATCAAAATTATGAGTAATAACACCCAGAAAGAAGGTCAATAAAAAATTATATGCATTTAAATATCTAATGGTAATTAAGAAGGATAAAAATATTTTTTGAAAATATTGCAGAACCAATTTTTAACTGCGAATTTTTCTCATTCATTTGTAAAAAATAATTTTGGTTTAGATATCAATTTAATATTTTTGAAAGAAACTGAAGATATCAAAATGTAGTATCATTTATTATGATAAGAAGAGTCTTAAATCCTATAAATCTTGCATTATTTTTACAGTAATCTAATCACCCCAGTTTGGCACTCTTTCCTTTAAGGATTTGCAGAACAGACAATAAAGCGTGGTTAAAATTCTGTGTAAAAAAATACACAGAATAGTTAAAACAATAACTCTCTGCTTTTAAATGCCTTAATGGTTTCTATGAGGTGTTAAAACATGTCGTAACATCAAATGTAAGAAAGTAATAGAAAACGCTGTCACCATATCGTTATTGACTGTGGAAAAAATTAAAAATAAGATTAAAAATAAATAAAAATAACACAAAGAAACTGTTTACGAAATGTGTAAACCCCAAAATTTAAAATCAGTGTTCTTTCCTACACCATAAAATAAAGTTTTAATCAAAAATACATTATATTAAAGGAGCAATACTGCCGTAAGTGCTGAGTTTTGAGTTGCCCATGTTATCAAGTCCTCTTATGGCTTCTAATTGACTCAGCAGTATCTTTAACTGCTGCATTTGTAGCTCTTAACAACTAAAACGACACAGTTAAGAAATACTAAACCCAGCATTTACAGCTGTTACAAAAAGGCTGATAGTGTTACTTTAATGGAGATCCAGCCTCACAGAAGTCTGGCTAAAAGAAAAATTGCGACAAGAGGTGAAATAAACAAACTCATCTTTTTTAAAGTGACATGCAAGCAAAAAGTAATGGTGAAAAATCCTCCTATCTTCAGCTGTTAGAGGATACTAAGCCGTTTTATTCACACTACCTTTTAAATGGCTATTTAAGGCAATTTAGGGCTATAATGACTATAACAAACTCTGCATTGGAACAGACATGCATAAAAAAAGGCAAATCGGGTTACTAAAAGTTAGCAGGGGCTTAAACTTGTAATATCTTGCTAACTAAAAAGGTCTTATCTTAGCTGAAGATCAGATACATTGGTTCCCCTGCGACAGACACACTTTATTTATTTTGATATTTAGAAATAAAGACATTTTTAAAAATGGGGTTTTACTAGCAGAGCTGAGATCAGATACATAAAGTTGACCTCAATTCCTCATTATGCAAAAAATAAATCTGCAAATGTCTCAAAGATCAGTGGAGCAACCATCCGAGCGTTGTTTGTTACAGGTGCTCAATACCAACGATCAGGCGTGTCTACTTTTATCTTTTTTCTTAATCTTTTCTTTGTTTCACAGAATTTCCCATTTATCTCATAGTAATATTGTCTCTTTGAAAACACTATACACAGCACCATCGCAGTTAATCAGAAATCAAACCTAAAGTTAAAGTATTTTCGGATTTTAATTCATAAAGTGAAAATTTCACTATGTATGTATATATGTATATAATAGTAGTTTCTTTTTTTATCTAATTAAATAAGACCAATAAAAATAATTCTAAAATAGATATAAATCAGGAAGGACTCATGACTTGAAAATGTACTCAGCATGCAGTCAATGAGACCGTGGGAAGGAGGGTGAGCCACAGAAGGTTGCTGCTGAAGAAACTGGGTTCTCAGAGTGCAAATTAGAATATCTTCCCAGATTTCCTTTTTTGCTTTTTAACCTGAATTTTCTCATTTTAGGATATTGCTATTTTATAAATAAGCACACAATGCTTTTCCCTCCTTAGGTGTCTTTTTTTTCTCTTTTCATGTATAAATCAACTTTCAAAATCTTGTTAATTTTCACATCATTTACTCTGGTATGTACCTGTAATCGTTCTTCTATCTTATACTTTTGCCACTGTCACTTTTGAATTGCTTCACTCTGGGACAGTACAAGTTGTTTCTATTCCATTAAAGCAAAGGTTTAGTGGAAGGAAAAAATTTGGTACCAAAGCTTTCAGAGGACTATGATGCAAAATTTCACAAATAAAAACTTTAACCTTTATAGGCCAAGTTACCATTTTTGATCAATTGCATTTAAACCAATTAGATGAGCGGCTGAATGATATACTACCTACTGTGAATTAAGTTGAATGAAACAAGTCAAGAAAAAAGGGGTAAAAAGCTAATTAAAAAGGTAAAACGTAAAATTAAAAAGTTAAGAAGCCTAGTTAACAATAAAATTTAGCTTTATAAACTAAAAAATTTAAGTGTCAGTATCAGCATTAATGCCTCTAAGGTTATGTTGCACCCAAAAAAAAATGTTTCTTTCACTCTGAGTGTTTTGCATGAATTTCTTTTAGAAGCACTTTTGTTTTTGTTTTTTAGGGCAAGTTTGAGTTTCTTGTTATCACATTGACATTCATTTTTGCCATCAGAATATCCATATTTTTTTAATGTTACAAAGGTAATAAGGTGTTGTCCTGGATTCCAATAACACTATTGGCTTGAAATTTTGATTTTTAAAGTATTTCACTGATTGCCCTATAAAGTGTTAAGACCTAGGGAAAATTTCAGGACTCAGGACACAACCATTTTATTCCTTGTGTTAAACCAATCCTTAACCAGAATTAGGATTGGTTTGATTGTTGCTTGGAGGTGTAATATCTTCCTTTCTGATATCTCCCATTGTATTTAGAAATAGGAGTCTGGGCAGAGTGGCAAAGAATCCCAGTTGTCTCTGAAAACCCTCTGTGACAATTAGAGGAGCCATATGATCGGCTGGTATTGGTTCACTAGGCTGCATTAAGTCTAAAGTCCCTGCAGCAGTTAACCATGACATTTTGAAACACCTCATGCTTTCCTCTGCCAACATGATTTATGGAGAGGCTTATTTTCGGAGGTGTAATAAAAAGGAAGATGAGAGACACCAGATTCAGCAATGCAGAGATGCAGTTTTAAAGCGAGTTTCAGGGCGCATGAGTCGAGCCACTGGTTGACTGCATCCATGGCACACTGAATTTCAAAACTAATTCCTGCAAAATTAGTTCTTAGTAAATACTGATTATATAAACTGTATAACAAATACAAAACTTTTTCTTTTAATGTACCTTATGTATTATTGTAAATTAAGAAAAATACATAAATTAGGGTTTTCCATTAGCCAACAAAAAATGTATTATTGCTATGTATGTAATACATTTATGAACAAGTGTAACACTTTGATTTCTAATACTGATATAAATTCACTTTTTGAAGATATTCCCATTTTTATGAGAGGAACCTGTATCAGACAAACTGCAGACAAAAAACAAACAAACTACAGAATTAAAGTACGCGGGTCCTCATACTTCACCAAGTGAGTAGTATCTTCTTGGGATCTGGGAGTCTGGATAGATGTTCTCTAGATACCAGGAAAATGGTTTGCACCTCAAGGCCTCTCTAAGAGCTTTGCGGGAGGAGACGTCTCCATAGTCCACCCGCATCACACCTGCAGGGGCCAAGAGAGGAGATATACATATTTATTCAGAGCAGGCCATCAGGCTGAATCATATTTCCCAGCTCTGTTTTCTTGCATCACCATAAAGAAACACAAGAGGGCCTCTCCTCACCAACATGTCAGCCCTTAAAAAACGTGTTTGCCATGTGGGTAATTAGAGGAGGATTTCCTTTTAAGTTATGCATCATTAACCTGCCTCCTGGGCCTATTTTACACATAGACATCTACCAAACAGCTGCACTGTTTAGGTTAATGCTGCTCTCAGAAATAGGCTTTAAGCTGCCAAATAAAAACAGCCTGATGTATCAGCGCTGTTGAAACTGAAAAGAAGGGAAGGATTAGACAGCAACTGGGCACAGACACAAACACATCGAGCAGATGGTTTGTCTTGCAGTGCCTCTTGAGGAGCCATAGCTCACGTGCGGATAGATACGGGGTGGTAATTTATTATGAAAGAGCTTGATTGCAAAGGAGGGAAAACAGCACTTCTTTTTCTTTAAAACAGGCACAAGAGTGTGACCATAAACTGAGTGCTGCAAAAACCAATCAAATAGAAAGGGACAAGCACATTCATGTACCAACCAAATGTTAACAATTGAGATATATTTATAGTCATTTGAAAAAAACATTTATACTGCTTGATTCTTGATAAATTAGAACAACAAATAGTATTTTACTGAAATTATAGTTGCAAGGCACTGCCATCATAAGCGCATTTATTTTAGAAGCTGCAGTTATCCACAGTTAAAGCAAGAGGGAACCCCAATGTAAAAAGAAGTCCTAAAATGTGTTAGACGACGTGCAAGGGACACCGCAAACGTGGTGCTGTGTTCAGATGAGATAATTTTTTGTTACAAATGTAAAATACTCTATAGCTGAGGTCTTCAACAGGGGGTCCGGGACCCCTAGGGGGTCCACAGAGGTACTGCATGGGGGTCGCGAAAGTTTTGGTTCATTGAACATTTTTTTTATATCCCTCCCTGAAGTTTTTTCCACTATTGAACTGTCTTTAAATCCACATTAACATGGATTCAACACACTGTAGTAAACAGATAAATGGAGGCAGAAGATGTCTTTCAGTCATCAATGCACACATTCAGCACCACACAGGAGCTCTTTCAAGCTGGGGGCCGTTTCATTCACAACACCTGTCCCATCAACCAGGACTCAGAATCAGAAATAATCCCAGGGAGAAATTACTTTTGTTACATTACTCCATCTGTAATAGAGTGACCATAGGACCAGTGTGATATAACACAATTTCATATAATTT
>NW_015150627.1:561167-582199 GCF_000732505.1 Cyprinodon variegatus | reverse complement strand
TATATATATATATATATATATATATAATTAGGGGTCCCCGCTCCATCCTGCCATCAGTTTGGGGGTCCTTGGCCTGGAAAACTTTGAAGACAGTGGTTAAGAGTAACAGTTCGGTTAAGAGTTAACCTGAAAAAGACAAAAGCATGGGAAAGGGGGAATCTTTGAAAAAAGGCCTTAAAATACAGCCAGAGTAATAGTGAAGTGTTTTATATCAAGGCATATTCATGTGTTAAGATCATCCATTCAAATCAGAAACCTGATTTCTGTCTAAACAAATGTGGTAAGACCTGAAGACAACTGTTTAAATAGTCTATGATCTGATGAGCCTCTTAATTGTACCTGTTTTTGTTATTGTAGGGAACTTATATTTGCAAGAAATGTTGAAAAACATGTCTTTCTTTATTTCTATTTAATCGTGCAGGCCACTGTGTCTATCTGTCACTCAAAATTCCCATGAAATACAAGGCAGTTTTAAGTTGGAGTATAGGAAATAGAAAAAGTCTGTGTGATGTGAATACTTTAGCAAGGCACAGGGAGGGTAGATAATGTTTCAGAGAACAAAAAGCTTCTTTGATCCTAAAACATGTTGCAAAGAACGAAAAAGGAAGCAATTACTTGTTTATTGGTATGACTACAGGACCCTCCAAAAAAGAGGCTTCTCTGTGCCAATAAGAGAGCTCTGGCAGCAGCACGGCTCAGATCATCCACAATAATGTCCAGGAGGAACAGAAATGCATTGTGGGGCCACAGTGCACAGCAAAAGTCATCCATCACAACGCCGGCTCTGTCTGCACACCTGTCCATGGAGAGCCCTGCCTGACCGAGCTGCAGAGAAGGTCACAATTTGTGCAGGAAGATCTGCAGATTAAGGATGATCCCTTATAGGTTGGCAAGCCATCTAGAACACTTAGCCAGAGATTTCCAGAAAAGCGATTTCTGCTAAAGGGTAATCACATTACTGAGGCAACAGATTGAGGGGTGCTCATCTCTCAAGCTGCACAGTCCTGTTGCTCTAGTTTTTCCATATGCGCCAAAACTCTATTGGAGAGAGGGCCAATTTTGACAAATTTCTGAACTTGAGTTCACAAGAGCTCCACAAATGTGTCTGAAAGCAGAAATGAATTAGGCGTATTTAAAGATGACAAAGCAGCCTTATATTCCAACATATGAACCGAGAGAAATGTGAATTATTAAATGGATGAGAAGAAAAGACTCTATAAGAGAATAAGATAATAAAATAGAGCACAGACATCCTTTCAGAGCAATTTGCTAAATGTAATATCAGGGCTCCCAGTGAGGCTGGATAATGACTACCCTTATCTGCTTTTAAACATAAATGTGTGCTGAATAAAACATTAGCAAATCCTTTACTCATCTACAAATTCCTTTAAACCTTAACAACAAGTACCATTTCTAAATTGTCTAAGAGGTGCTTTTCTATGTTAAAAGCAGCAGAAATTTTCGGTTACTCGGCAACAGCTGTTGTGTTTTGTACCTGGTGAGATGATGTAAAAGAAGTCTTTGAATTCGTCCATCCAGACTTCAGCCAGCCGTCGGTTGTTCTTGTTGATAACTTGGCCAGTACCTCCAGGAAAGCTGTATGGCGTGGCCTTGCGGAAAACGTGCCCAACATGTGAGCATGTTACAATTTCCAAGGAACCGCCACACTGCCAGATCTAAAAAAAACATTTTTATGAAAAACAAAGTCTCAACTATAGAATGCAATACAAACCACAGTTATTGTTGCAACCTGTAAAGATGTAAAAAAAACTAAAACTAGAATTGGCTGATTATAGAAGTAGCACGATTTTCCAAGAAAATGTTAAAAATATCCATCTCTTGTTTTGAGTGCATTTATTAAGTGGGATGAAACTGAAAGGAAAACAGAATCAGGATTTATAGCTACATCTAATGTTCCGGTACCACAATTACTGGCATCCTTAGAAATTATGGTAAATTAACTGAGCTGAACTAAAATCAAATGCATTTGATTAACACATTTTAAATAGTAAAAATTTATTAAAAGCAATTCAAGAGAAAATGAACATGGCTAAATAAATTATAATTAAGGCAAAAAAATAAACTGAAGAAAGCAATTCTAACATCACATTCAAAGAAAACAAAACAAAATGTAAAAGTAAAATTAAAAAGTAGCAAAGAAATTAAGATAAAATCAATTTTGACCTTGAAAAGCTGCAGAAACAAAGTTTTTTGTTCTGATTTAAATGTTTTTTTCATATCTCAGGTTATTATGGAGATGATTCCTATGCATTTCTTTAATTTACAGATCCAAGGAGTAGAACAAATATTTGAAAACATTTCAATTCAATGCATGACTTGGTTCCAAAATGAAAATGCTTGTAAATTGCAAAGGGAAAATGTCCTCGAAATTTCTCAAAATAAGTGAGACAAAAAATAATGGCACCCTAGCAAAAAAGCTACCTAGGGAGATACATTGCATGTATTTAGTTAGGCTACAGATATGAACGTGTTTGGTATTAAGAAAAACTAAAAACTAATTTGCAAGGCACCTAAATTTGCCCCAAGTACATTTAGAGCAATAATTAGGCAGTATAAAAAAACTGTACAAAGTCACATACTGTAGGTCTCTTATCATCAAACACAAGAAGGATGTGAAGAAAGGTCAAACACATCTGCAGAGCTTGACATTATAGCAGCTGGAAAATAAACGTAGCATCAAACGCTGGAATTATAGTCCACTACATAAAGGCAGTGGCAGAAGCAAGAATAGTTTCCTTTTTGGAGATTTAAAAAAAAAAGAAATATGCACCCAAAGTGTGCAAAAGTTGTACCTAAATAACCAAGAATTCTTCAGCTTCTGGCTTGATTTCTGCAGGATGTTCAGCAGCATGTGCTTACTTGATCAATATCACCTTTCTGGCAATATGTAGGCTGCAATAATTTAAGCAGCAATTACTTTAATGTTTCATCTGTGGTCCTAACACCACAACCACTTGGGCATGTGCTGACAGGACAAACGATGACAGACAGAAAGTAATTAGATAAAATATTATATAATGTAAATGCATATAAGTGCAAATATTGTTGATCTTTAGTGATTTCATGACTAAAAGGAAATGGCCACTAACACTAAGCTGCCGAGAAGAATACCCAAAGTAACATTTAAAAAGTTTATAACAACTGGAGCAATGTTTATCACTGTGCTGCAGTGAAAAGGAAAATAAGTGAGCTCACCATGTTTCCATAACAACCACTTCTTTAAGGGATTTCATACACAGGAGTCAATAAATGAAGAGTACATTAGAGTCTTGTGGCGTATTGGAGTTATATGATATAACCCAGTGTCTAGAGTGTTTGTGTAACTCTTCTGACTGACAGAGAAAGAGATATAGGTCTTTGCACACCTATCTTATGAATTTCAAGCAGATTGTACAATGGTTTATGTAAATAAAGGAGGTCTATAAAATATGCATGCAGGTAGAAGAACTAGCATGCTCTCTGTCATCATGTTCTCAGTCACTCACTCTGAAAGACATTTCCAGGTTCTCTCCACCCCATATATCCATCCCTGGATCATAGCTTCCAATTTCTTCAAAATAGGTTTTGTCTATGGAGAATAACCCTCCTGCCATTGTGGGAGTCCTAAAGAAGACACACAACAAATTACTGTAAGAACAAAAACCTGGTCTTGGTTAGACTTGAGCAGGTTAATAAGGCAAAGAAAGAAAAACAGATATACACATCACAGATATACAGATAACAGCATGGATTATTTATGTTTAAGTAAAAATTGCATTATAACCCTTTTTAGCTCTGGAAAAAAGTTAGTATTTTTTTCAATCCATAGATCAATGTGATGAAAAAACCACTACAGAGATGTATTTATGTTTTGGATAAAAAGGATAAAGAACTGCTTCACAGTAAAGTACAGTTGAGGTACATGCAAGTGATAAAAAGTAGTAAGAAATCCGTAAAGACACACTATGTACATTTTTACTGAAAAATACCTTAAAAATAGCATTTTTTGTTGACCCTTCACAACTAAAACATAGTTCAATGATCCGACTGACACCTCAATAGTTCAGTGCCGATGGATTTTGTGGATACTTAGAGGCTACCGGCATCCAGCTCAACTTAGACACCAATGGAAACTCCAGGTAAGGGGAAGAAAGTAAAAAAATAACTTGTTAAGTACTAGCTATGAGAACGAGCAGAAGATAGCTGCAGTTCTGTGTTTTGGCCACATGTGGTGGTATCATTATAAATGCTTCTTTAATCTGCACAACAGATTTTTTATTTGCAGGATATTTCCCCTAAAAGAACTTGCTTATAAAACATGTACAAATGTTTTTTTGTTTTTGTCCACCAGAAACAATTATGCGTGGAGCTGTGTATTCATGAAGTAATTCTTAAGTGTCCTTTTGTAGCCAGAGAAACATTAAGATACAATACAAATGAATTTATTTTCTAAATTTAAACCACATCATGGAAGAGTAAACATGTCTGGCAGTTAACTCATTGAATAAAAACTATTTGATGATGAGAGTAAATAATAGTAATACAAATGAGAAGTTGCTCTCATTTTTTCTGTCAAAAAGTTAAATATGTAGCTAGGTTTTATTATTCCAGTTTCAGATGAAAAAATAATTTATTAAAACTCCTGACTGGAAGTACCTGACTGGAAGAGTTCGGTCTCCTTTACGTCGATCCATCTCCCGCTGGGGAACTGGGTACCACCGAAAGTTCAGCTTCCAGTTGAACCCACCATAAGTCATATCCGAACCCGCCATGTACTCAAATGTCTCATCGCTGATGACGTCTATGATGGGGCACACCACTGCTTTTCTGAAACAAATCATTTAGATAGGAATGACAAAAATCAAGAAAAAATAAGACATGAAGTGATTTTTTGGACACACTCCTGTTTTCCTTGCGGATTTACATGTTTAGAGGCTCAGATGAAATGGAAGTCTACTTCATAAACCTAGTAAATTAGTGCTTATTATGCATTTTCTTTATGTCTATTTGATGCATCTGCAGAGTCTTAATAAAACAACAGTCTGGGGTATATAACTG
Organism: Cyprinodon variegatus; assembly: GCF_000732505.1. Classification (NCBI taxonomy): domain Eukaryota; kingdom Metazoa; phylum Chordata; class Actinopteri; order Cyprinodontiformes; family Cyprinodontidae; genus Cyprinodon; species Cyprinodon variegatus. The sequence continues at coordinate 577,141 of NW_015150627.1, read as the reverse complement.
CACATTTTCTGAAGAATGAACAATACCAGGAAATATATAAACTACCTGTCTACAGTGTATAAAATCCACTAATCCGACATGCACATTTGAAGACGATCCTTTTTTTAGAAACCTAAACAAAACGTACCGGTAAATAAAATAAAAAAATACTTTTGTGAGTCCTAAGATAAAACAGTACATGTTGCAAAACTGTATTTGAATTTTTGTAATGTCCTTTTTTAAACATCATCTTTAGAGGTTTAGACTATTTTAACTTATTTAGGTTTTTTGTTGTTTTTAGTTTCTGTTTCTTATGTTTCTTGTCTCTCCTTATTTTGGCTGTTAATCCACTAATACATAACTCACAAATTACATCTTACCTCTTCTTTCTTATTTATCTTACTAACAAGAAATCTTCTTTCCTGCTACAAAAAAATGAAAGGAAATTGCCGGTCTTGATGCCACCTAAAGTAGCCTGTCAAGTGTTGAAGCGTAGAAAGCTAGGTTGCAGAGGAAATAATAATACCTCCCTTTGCTGTGGACAGGGTTTCAACAGTGATTGATCACACAGCATCAAGCAAACTGCTGGCTATTGCTCTCTACAATAATACCATCGACAGGTGCATTTATGACATGTCAAAGGACATAGAGGAGCAGCGTAATGATAATGTTTGTGATGGACATTGTTCTGTAGATGGCTGAAGCCACTGCCAGCAGGAATGACTGAATACTGGTAACTTATGTCCAATTCATAAATTGAGATGAGATGATGGAGGAATTGCTTTTCTGCAACTCCTGGCAGAGCCACTGCAGAAGAACTGTAACTCTTCGAGTCTTCCCCGGAAGAAGTTAATCTAAAATGTGAGGAATGTTTGGGGATCTCTAAAGAAAGGGTGCATGCTATGGCTGGGAAATTATGAGGGCTGCAAGCAATCATCAGGCATGTCTCCCACAATCCGCAGTGGGTGCACTGCATGACGCATCACAGAACACTGACGTCAAAGCCGCTGAGAGTTAAGATAAAGGATGTTCTCTCTGACGTAATGGCCAATCGAACGCAACCAATCAAAGCTGGCATCTTTTCGGAACTATGACAGGAAATGGGCTCCAACATTTCAGCTGTTTAGTTTAAACATGGAAAGGTGCAGCTCAGGTTCTTTGAACTGTGAGATGAGTTACACATCTGTTTGAAGGGAAAAGGCAGGTTTCTTGCCCACATATTTTGCTGCAGCAAGTTCTTCATAAACATTACTGATATTATAAACCAAAGGGGAAAAAGGCAAAAAAAAAAAAAAAGAAAAAGAAAAAAAAAGAAAACCTACATAATAACTTGGTTAAGAGCAGTTAATTAACTTTTAGATGAAACTGCGTATAGGCTTCAAACAGAACATCTCTACAAAATTCTTAATATTTGCAGGCTAGCAGAATGACTGCAAGACAAACTTTCCACTGCTGCAACCAATTACCATTCGGTTTGTATGACAGTTTCCTGTGAAATAAATGTTAAAAACCAAGCTATAATTCAAGCCCAAACTCTTCTAATCTCTAAGTTAATAGAGGCTTAAATTACCAAAAGTGTTTTAGGTGTGAACTTGAAGGTTAAAATATTCTACAGTTTCTGCTGATCAGTGTCAGAAATCCTCATTTTGGCTCCCACCTGTCCTCTCTGATACGAGCCAGCAGGGGCTCCAGCCAGCCCACTGTACACTCGCAGTGAGCATCCAGGAAGGTGATGACTTGGCCTGTGGTGACGGCTGCCCCCCTCAGCCTGGCTCTGATCAGACCCGAGCGCTGCTCCATCCTCACAATCTTCACCGGCACCTCTAGGGTCTGAACGTAAGTCTCCAGCTTCGCCTTTAAAAAGTCTGCAATAAAATAAAAATAAAAAGCAATAAAATTGTTCTATTAACTGGCTGTTTTTGTCTATGTTTTTATAGATATTAGATTTTTTCTTCTACAGCTTAAATAGAAAACTTTGTTCTGTTTGACTTATCACACCTGAATTTACCCTGCGGGACGATAAAGGCATTCATAATTTATCCGATCTTACCACCTTTTACAGCAAAAGCTGAAAGATTAAAAAAAAATGTATGTATTTGTAAAGCAGAATAAAATATCTTATTATTTGGGTTAGGGGTTAAGAAAATACAGGCATAACCACATCATCACAATATATACCAATATTATAGTCATTATCACAAGATTTTCTAATATTGTGCAGCCCAGGCAACTCTTTTCTATTGTGTAACTGCTGAATAAAGCATTTGGCATAAATTAAATACATGTAAAAATTAAAAAGAAAAGAAAACAACTGTGCCTGCTTGCTTATTTCATTATTAATACCAACACCAAATGAGTGGCACATTCAAATTTAAACATGATGAGCAACATATACTAAGTTCAACAAATATTGCGATGAAAGTAATTTCTTTTAATAAAATATAACATTTTTCCTTTAAGAAAAAAAACTCTGTCTGGAAATCAGATTATAGATCCAACAATGTAAAAAAAAAAATGATAAGACGATGACATTTAAGTGACATTTCTGTATATTAGGCAAAGGTCTGCTTTAAAGATAAGACATAATAGAAGACAGTAGAAAGAGCTGAACAAAGTTAGAAAGCTCAGACTCGATTATCTTGTCTAATATTAACACAAACAGCCACAAATCAGCAAGAGAATCTTAAGGATTTATAATTAGTAATGAAACATATAAGGGTATATCATCCTAACCTTAGCACACGTGATCCTACATTTTTAAAGTAGCACAAGATGATATTCTTAAGTATAGAATGGCTACAATCATACAAAAAGTTTTATTTCTTTTAACACATAGATATTAAGAATGTATATATATATATTTTTTTTTTGTTCAAGAGTTTGAAATAAATAACCAAAGCTTGGGAAAATGTGTTTAAACATAGAAAAAAAGAAACCAGAAAACTAATGCAGTTTCTTGTACGGAACATATTAGGAAGGTATTTATTCACACTTCTTCTTTACCCTAATTCTGATGGTGGAAAACCTCAGCAGTTTCTGTCAAGGATTTGTTGTCTATCTTTGCTGGATGAAGTTATAATTAAGACCAGACCAACAGGTATTGTTAAGATTTTGCAATGTTTTGAACGACTAACATGACTACCAGGCAAAAGAAGCAGCCATAGAGTGAACATGATCAGGAATTTATTATCTATTTGTAAATGTAAAAAAGTCAATGTTACTTGTGATGCATGCATGAAATAGACTTTTTAATCCTAAATAAAAATGTTGCATTTTTCAATTTTAAATGAATTATTAAACACATAATTTTATACTAGGAAAATGTTAACTTGAATACACACAAATACACAGAGACTAGATAAAATATATCCATATAGCCCATTGGGGGGGGGCCAATATATTTCTATTTTGCGTTGGACCAAGCTAAGGCTGTCAGCTGGCCTGAATCCCACAGTATTAATTATCAAATTAAGGATATTCAAAACAACTGCAACATGTTCGTTAAGTCTGGCCATCTAAGAAAAACCTTTCTAGCAGACTGAAAGATGCAAAAAGAAGAGTCAGACAACACTAAATGCCTAAAATGTAATGCTAAAATATCATCACTAGCCCTGAACATGACTCTTGCTATTGTTTATATGAAGTGGATCCCTCTAAAATTTAGAGACTCCACTTTTTTTAACAGGAGCTGAGCTAGAAATAAAAAACGCTCCCTAAAAAAACTAAATATAAATATTGCTAGAGACAATGTAAACCAAGACCAGAATCCTCAGATATCCAGAATAATGTTATTTAGATAGAGAGGTCTAACATTATACTATTTGGGAAAAATAAGAAACGCTTAGCATAAACTAAGTACAGCATCATAGTGCTCTGGTACTGTATGTGTGTGATTTCCTGCACCTGTAGGAAACTGTCAGCTGACAATCATATATTCCAGCTATGATTTTTAGCATATACACAGCTGGTCAAAATAGTTGGTACACCTTTTTTAATGCAGGAGAAACCAAGGAGGGTCACTAACCTTAATCAGAATTAAGCAAGTTAACAAAAAAAAAAATCATTCTATGGAAATGAAATCCAGAGATTGCTTTTAAACCCTGTTTCTAAAACATCTTATGAAACAGGCCTGGGCAGAAAAGATGGTTCCCTCAGAGTAATATTTTGTTGCACAACCTTTTGAGGCAATTAGTGAAAATAAACAGTTCTTGTAACTGTCACTGAGACTTCTGCTCCTCTCTGCAGGTATTTTGGTCCACTCCTCATTAGCAAACAGCTCCACTTTTCTCAGGTTTTTAGGGGTGCCTTTTCCACATGGTATGTTTCCTTCCACGTTGCTCCTTCCAAAGATGTTCAATAGGATTTAGGTCAGGGCTCATAGAGGGCCAAATCAGCACCCTCCAATGTTTTCCTCATAGCAATTCTTTTAGCTGTGTTTGGGTCATTGTAACAGACCCATGACCTGCGACTGAGACCAAGCTTTCTGACCTTGGGCAGCACATTTCTCTCTAGGATCTCTTGATATTATTGAGATTTCAGAGAATTAAGACACCCTGTGCAAGATGAGGCAAGCGGCCTCAGAATATAACAGAGCCTCCTCCGTGTTTCAAATTAAAGACGGTGTTCTTTTTCTTGATGCGTCTTGCCAAAAACCTACATATTTGTCTCAGCAATCCATAGGACATTCTCCCATAAGCTTCATGTCTTGTCAACAGATAGTTTGGCCAATTCCAGTTGGGCTTTTCTATGATTTGTTTCAACACTGTCCTCTTTAGTCGTCTCCTTTAAAGTCCACTTTGGCTCATACAATTACGGATGATCCAACATGACACTGATGTTCCTTGATTTTGAAGTTCACCTTTAATCTCTTTAGAAGTTTTTCTGGGATCTTTTTTCTTTCCATTCGTATTGTCTGTCTCTTTGATTTTCCATTGATTTTCCTCCTGTTGCCATGTCCAGAGAGGTTGGCTACAATCCCATTGATCTTAAACTTCTGAATAATACATATAAGTGTAGTCACAGGAACATCAAGCTACTTAGAGATGTTCCTATAGCCTTTTCCTTTAACATGCTTGGCAAAAATGTAGTTCTAATCTCATGAGACAAATTCCTTACTTCTCTTCCTCAGGTCCATGTTAAGTGGACCCGTCACTAAACACATGACACGACACAACAAACCATGTCACAAAACAGTACGGTGACTACCTGTAGCCCAATATAAAAGCCACTGACTGATTGCAAGATTGTAGACACTTGTGATACTAGTTGGTGGACACACCTTGATCTAACATGTCCTTTTAGTCAGTGCAGGGAGGGTTATAAGTCAGAGTCAAAACTACCAACCTCGCTCACTGGCATCATCCACCAGGACGATCTCCACTAGTAGGTGCCTCGGGGAGCGATTGATGACACTGTGAACGGTCCGCAGCAGGGTGCTCCATGCCTCGTTATGAAACACGATGACAATGCTGGTGTTGGGCAAGTCATCTGGGTACATCTTGGTCTTACAGCTAACAGGGAAACACAGACAAGAGAAATCAGTGGAATAAAATCTACAAATATACAACACTGGCCTCCTTAAACAGTTTAATTCTTTGTTTGTAGACTAGATCTGAGGAGGTCTGATCAACACAAACCTCAAATGATATTCCACAGATCTTCTTGATTCATTGCTAATGTTTAAGTGTCACAGAACCCAAGTCATAACAAGATATCTATTGATCAGAAGGGCTGGATTGATGGCATATAGACCTGCTGAATGTTGGGCTGGTATTTAACTTAGAGCATAAGTAGATATACAGTAAGTATTATTTGTAGATAAACAATATTTTTTTATCATTAAAGGGGGGTTTACACAGCGAGATAAGCATGCCAATTTCTCCCCAATCTTCCTATTATGAGAGGTGCGGATCCTAGATCTAATCCTGCCGTGTTTGGTGCGTTCAGTGATGAATTCTGTTCAGAACATCCGGAGTCTGATCGCAAATCATGGGAATCCAACATGTCATACTCTCTTGACCTGATATCCTATCATGCGTGGGGTTTCCTTTGAGGACAACTAAACAATAAGCATTTCATACATGATATACCAGGGCTTTCCTAAGTGTGGGGGACACCTCCTCTAGAGGTGACCAGAGCTGTTCGGGGGGATGGGGGGCAAATGTGGAGGCCTAGTGGTTAGGGCATGGCACTTGGAATCCAGAGGTTTTGAGTCCAAGCCCCACTCCCACAGACTGCCACTCTGGCTCCCTGAGCAAGACCCTTAACATCACAATGCTCCCCAGGCACTGCCGGTGGCAGCTAACTACTCCCCAAGGGGATGGGTTAAATGCAGAGAGTTAATTTCGTTGCTCTGTACTTGTGACAGTGTAATAACAATAAAACGCTGGGATATATATATATATATATATATATATATATATATATATATATATATATATATATATATATATATATATATATATATATAATATAGAACATTTTTATCAGGTAATCCTTGTAATTATTGCACACTGTAGCTTTAAGAAAGTAAACTGACTGAGGGAGAGGAGTGTTTTTTACAATTACACAATTGAAGGACACAAAGTTTAAGGTTAAAAAACTAGTTGAAAAAAGACAAATAAACAAAGCAATACTGAAAATACATTAAATATGTAGAATATGATAAATATGGTCAACAAAGAAGTCAACTTCATGCAGTTTCAAATGTAGCATTATTAAAGTATTTACATTTACTGTTAATGGGTGGGTTCAAAATGTGTAAAAATGTCTAGACAATTGTCTAAAAAACTGAGACAGATTAACAACATCAAAAATGTTGTGTGAGTGAATTGCTTTCAACTTATGCTGTTAGAAATAAAAGCAGCACATTAAAGAGTCTGAGAGCAGAGTTTTGCAATCCTGCTGCTCTTCAAACGCTGCCACCGGTGCAGAAATATTCTCACTGTGAAGGGGAGGAAAGAAGCAAATTCAGTGCTGACAGCAATGTCATCATGTCCTTGGCTTGATGTGATGTTTGCGAAAGAATAACGGTGAGACTGCCATAAACCAGTCGATGTTATTGAATAAAGAATTCGCTACATTACAGAAGTGGACAGCAAGAGTGCTGTGAATGGCAGGACTAGGAGTGGGGAGAAGTGACGGAGGGTGAAGAAAGCCACCGATGCAGACAGCATTGCTCGTTTGGTCCTGTATATTGGATATGACATCTTAGACTGACAGAACTAGGCCAGGAGGTTGCCTTAAAGGAAAAGTAGTATTGCCCTTCATGGATATATCTTAACATATCTGCAGATTTCTCACTGCATAGCTGCAAAGATTTTGAGGGGCTAAGATGAATACTGTAATAAATCTATTGCAATATTTTTATGGAGAGAACGATTGGTCTAAGCTGGATGGAAAATGTTGGAGCTGAAATCAGCTGACCGTTCACCTTTTCTCTGTCACCTAATCTAAAACAAGAGCAATGGAAAATCAACAACTACCAACGATGTTTAACTTCAGTCCTCAGGATAAATTGTTGTCCTACTCATGTTTGATCTCCCCCTGATATAACACATCCAAATGTAAAGGATGCTTTAAACCTGGTGGTTAGCATTGCTAAAGGTAAGCAATGAGTTCAATCAGATAAGACGACCCTGTTTTTAACAGGTAGATTTAAAAAATACTTTTAGCTTTTATATGCTGATGCCAGCTTCAAGAAAATGTATGCCTGGTTTTATTACACCTTTAATAAACAAAAAAAAACATTAAGGGCCAAATAAAAGGCTTTTTACAATAAAGGTACACACATGTACTAACAGGACAGGCAGATCTGCATGTCACTTTTGTCACATAGTTTTTTTACAAGTCTATGGATATCACAAAAAATGGGAATAATTATTACTAAATCAATAAAATTAAGAAGTAAAATACCCAAAACCCTTGAAAGAAACTGCAGTAACTGCGTGTACCAGCTGCCCACATGTCTCTTAGAAAAGACATGTTTCATTTTACATCTCAGCTCTTCCTCCAACTTTTTTTTTTTTTTTTTATGAAACACCTTGCTGATAGTAAAAATCTAAATCTAGTTTTTTGGGGTAGATTAATCATTTGTTCTATTCATCCATGGTGTTGGGTTTTAGTTATCCTCAATAAATGAAACCCAATGCCTTGCACTCCCAACACCACAGTCAGCCATGGTCTAACATTTCTATACTGATAGTTTACAGCACACAAGACCCAAACAAAAGTATTTAAGCAAAAGTAAAACAACCACATTTGCGCTATTTAACAGTGTATAGCAGTGAAAGTCATAGAGTCAACATTAAAATCATATAAATACAAAAACAGAGAATGAGACAAAATCATAGCATCTAAAGTTCTCCAAGACAGAATACAGATTCTTAAAAAAAATTAAATCTGTTTTTCACGGCTCAGTTGAAATCATCAATATAAGTATAATAGTGTCATTGTATTTTGCCTTAAAGGTATAGTGGAGGATGTTCTTTTTCCGGGTGGATCATCAAAAAGGTAAATGTCAATCATTCTGGTGATATGTTTACATTAGGCTGTCCTACGTGCTACGTGAGTCTGACATATTGGAAAAATTTCTTTTGGAAAATAAGCTTGTATGAGCAGTGCACACAGCAACTTTTAAACAGAGCATGCACAAGGAGGTATGGGCTTATGCATGCTCTTGCTGCTCCCTCTCTTGAGTGGGAACAGGGTTGTACATGTAGATTCTTTTTATAAATGATGTTTGTTTTTTTTCAGTGGAGAGGGCGGGTCTTTTCAATAATTTGCGAAAATCCTCCATTATACCTTTAAGAGGACTTCATAAGTATTTCTACCATAGCATTAATTAAAAATCTTTAGCCTTTTAACATACACCAATCAGTCCTATTCAGTCTTCTCAGTGCAAGGACCTCTTCTATCACCAGACCTTAAGCTACTGAGGGAAACTGTACCTAAACATGATGCGAGCTAATCAAGTTCACCCTTTCCATCTGCTAATCTAAAAAACACATACTAAATCAAGGACTGAAAAAATGCTTCTCACACTTTTTTAACAATGCATATTTTTCTATAAGTACTTTGTCTTGAAAAAAGGAAAAATAAAAATCTAAAGCCAATTTGTAATCCTAAATTTTCCATGCCCTATAAAGTCTACAACCAGTAGCAGGTGCATTGAAACCTGTCACTAGGCCAGCAGCAATTCTTTGCATTGCGAAAGAAAACACCAAATGACTGGAAAACAAAATATGAGGAGTATTTTAATTTTTTAGGGTGGGGGAGGGTGGGTATTTTAAAACCAGACTCAACCTACTCATTTTCTGTTCTAGCCTTTTACAGCAAGCAATACAATTTGTGTATATCTTCACCCTTAATGACATTGATAACCACCTGAAATTATTACAGCATGACCAGCAAGCTTTGCTTATAAAGTGGCAGCTTAGTATTAAAACATCTGCCATTATAACCAAAGCAACAACAGTCACCCATTTGGCCCTTTATCTGAACAATCTTATTCCTCTGGTCACAAGTTGTGGCTCCTGGAAATACCTGACGATAAGTTTGTAGATGGATCTATTAAGTTATAGCTTTGTTTTTGTCTATATTCAAACAATAAAAGAGCACAATGTCTACACTGCTGCAGATGCTGTACAGTTTTCACTGTACACTCAGTCATACTTGAAAAGTTTCACACAGAATAGTACCATACTCAATCAAAATATCTGCAATGCACTGTTACTGGAAAAAAGTGTCAGATTGAAAAAAAATAAGTGTTAAGTCGTAGAGAAGCATTTCCGAATTCTCCCGATTGGTGCCCAACTTTACATGAGTAAATAAAGTGAATGTGATTGGTCGTCTATCAAAGGGGGCGGGATTGTTGTGGTGAAAGGTTCGCAAGCAAGTTTGGTTGTGGCCGGTTTTGTAGGAAGCATTTTGGTAACCAGTTAGCAACTTAGTGCTAGTAGGTTCCCAATGGGAAATTACATTGGGACCAAGTAGCACTTAGAAACGGCACTGTCAAGGAACGCTATGGACAGTGGAAACATGCAAGAGGAGGAGAGTTTTGTCTCGGAGGTTTCGGATGAGTCTCCTATGTCATACGTTTTTTATTTAGAGGAGGAAAGCGGGGACAAGTTGTTGTAAAAGAGGACGCCAGGGCGGCAGAAGCTTCACTTGATGTAGAAGGCGTAAAGCCGTACATGTTTGAGCCCTTGCCTCACAACGCTGCCAGTTCTGTTAGCTCTACGCCTGCCGAAAACACAGACGTCCATCCCCAGGAACACTGGGACGTAACTCAATGATAATGTAAATGATTCTTATTTCATATTTCAATCGTTTCAATCAGTCGTATATTAGCTGTGACAAATGAATCAAGATGCTATGACTGAAAAAATTTGATTGACAGAAGACCGCTGATAAATGATTGGCCAAATTCAGGCGTACAAGCTAACGTATAACTAACTAGCCTGCAGAAGATAACGAGAAAAAACAAAACACAGATTTTAAGACAGGATTTTTTTAAATAGATATTTTCTAACTTTTGGTACAATTTAGTCTAATAAAGAGTACATTTATATAGATGTTTAAGCCAGAATGATTTGACATTTAAATATGACTTCCCTACGACTTTAAAGGTATAATGAAGGAAGTTCTTTTTCCAGGTGGATAATCAAAATAGGTGGTCTCCTAATTGTCAATCATTCTGGTGATATATAATTATATAAGGCCATCCTATGTGCTCATCTACATTTTCACTTACTAGTCGTAAGTAAAAACACAAATCTTCCTTACGAAAGTAAGCTTGTATGAGCGATGCAAACATCTACGTTTAAACAGAGCATGCACAAGGAGAAATGGGCTTGTGCATGCTCTCGTATACTTTTAAAAGTCGTTTCCTGTTGGGAGCGGGAACAGGGTTGTGCATGAGCATTTTGGGAAGGGTGGGTCTTTTCACAAGTTCACAAAAATACTCCACTTTACCTTTAAACATTTTCACTTAAACATTGTATTATTCAAATGACTTAAACATGAAATAAAACGACATCGAAAGATTTTATCTAATTTTGCAGACAGCATCGCTATCTGCAGCCCTTTCTCCTAACGGAAAGTGTGAGCATGTTCCTGGGTTGATTTCCCTGTATAGATTTGTTGCAGCAGCTGTTTAATGGGCAGAACAGTAATGTGATTCCCTGCAGTCATGTGGAAGCAGAAGCTTACACACCCATCCAATCTGACATCTGGTAGACTCCTGTTGAGGGCAATCATGTCGCTGGCCATCAGGTTGAACTGGTTGATCTTAAAAAGCTCCTTCATCTTCTCCTGGTCGTCTTTTGGGATGTTTACTGCTTTTCCCATCTCGCCTGGACCCTCGTTGCTCCGAGATATCACTGCTGTAAGAGTACAGAAATGTTTTTGTCAATATTAGGACACTAAGTTAAACATAAAAGTAAAATAAAATTTGAAGCAAATGCATACTCCCATTGCATTTTTTTGCTTTTGTGACTCTTTGTATGACATGTTCTTATTGAGATTTAGGAAAAAGTAAGAGATTTAGGATTCTGCCAGTTTCTGCTAGTTTAAAAGCAATAAATTGTCTGCATATTTACCTATAACCCTCCTGAGAACACTCTTTCTAACATTTCTGCCTGCAGAATATCAGCAGATTAGTGTTGCTTCTACAGCACAGTGTCAGCTCCCTTCAACAAAGGTAAATAACATCCAATGGATTTATGACGCAGCTCTCCCCCACTCTCCCTCAAATAATCCCTCAAAAAAGAGGCTGTGGCTTCCATGAAACAGGACAACATTGGACACTGGCTGCACGCCTTACAGTTAAGAGGATTCCATAGAAAAAGAATTTGTTGAAATGGACTGATGCTGGCCATATTGTTAACCTCAGCTGAACCTGCTCTTTTTTTCAGTGTTGATTGCAGCACTTCTTTGCCGATTACAACCTATCTGTATGTACGAAAACACGAAAGACATCTCAAGAGATTCCCAAACGGTGAAAACATTAAGCAATCAGTGGCAATGATGTTACCCTTTTTAAAAAATTACAGACAGATTAACAGTGGATTGACAGATTGGGTGGGTGGTACCCTATTGCTCAGCACATTCCAGGAACCTAAAGATAATTTGTTGATGAGTTCTTAAATATCTTTACCACAGATCTCAATAAATATTAGGTGTGTTGCATCAATATTTATAGGTCTTGTGAGAGCTTCATTATTGCCTCAGCTGGACTGTCAAGATGAACAGCAGTCTATATGCAGATTTTCTGCTGAGTCGTTTATAACAAGGCCTCAAACATCCTGCAGCCATGTTCGGTCTCATTTACTTTACAGAAAAGGGTCTGTGTAGCCGAGCACAGCTGGAGGCTCCTTCATAGGCTAAATTTATGATCTTCTGCTCCTTTAACCAAAGTGCTCTCCCTCCTGCCTGCAGGTCTGACACCCCTGACATTATATTATATATAACAGAAATTCCTCGACTATGCAAAATGACAAGATAAGGTTCATCACATAAATTAATGGTTTAGAGAAAAGGAAAACATACTGAGTTTCCGTTGCTAAAGATAATGCATTTACATTTAATCATTTTATTCTTAAATATAAATGAATGTCTATTTTCTTTGTCATTAAATAATGACTGCCAATAAAGAAAACATATCACTAGCATATTGTTGACTGCTAAGATATATGTTTTTAAAACAGAAAAGAAATGTCAGTCGGTCATCATTAAACATTTCATGTGTCGATGTCATTGACAGTAACAAAAGTTGCAGGAACAGCTCCAAAAGTGTACACAATATTTACGTATAGGTAAGCTAGTTTTGTGAGTAACATACTTTTGTAAATGCAGTTGCTGTTAGAAATAGGTCAGCACTACAGATGGTGAATTACAACAGAAATAAATCTCTAAATAAATAAGACCAACAACTAAACAATGTAGCACAGCTATTCCAGCATATGCTTGTTGTGTCTGTTTAAATACATTACTCTAGTTGAGCACCTGCTCTAGAAAGAGTAAACAACTCATTTGTACCATGGTGCAAAAGATAAAGCAGAAGTTTCACCAGCATAAAGCATAATAGACATCAGTGAAAGTCCATTTCTGCAGATATTATTAGAATATTACCAACATATTGTTCATAACATGTTCGAAAAGGTAGGCTTACTAATGGGGAGAAAGTAGCTATAAAGTTTACCTTTGAAAGAGCTAAGTGCATTGTTGTCACAGCTTGCCTGCTTCACAGAATTTTAAGAAACTCTTCAAAAACATACAGTAGTAGGGAGTTTTAAGTCCGACTTTTTATTGTGGTTTACAAGGGTAAAATTTGATAAATAAGCTGAGATTAGAAAATGGAATACTGTCTGTGCGACATATGATCTACACATTACTCAGAAAACCAGCCAGTATCTGTTGTGACGACCATTTGCCTCATGCAGTGCAACATATCTCCATCACATAATGTTCATCAGGTTGTCAATTGTGGCCTGTGGAATGTTGGTCCACTCTTCTTCAATGGCTGTGCGAAGTTACTGTATATTGGCAGGAACTAGTATAGCTATCGTATACGCTGATCCAGAGCATTCAAAACATGCTCAATGGGTGACATATCTGGTGAGTCTGCCGGCCAAGAACTGGGTTGTTTTCATCTTCCGAGAACTATGTACAGATCAGCATGGGGCCGTGCATTATCCTGCTGCAACATGAAGGGATACTCTTGGATGAACTGCACAAAAATGGGCCTCAGGATCTCGTCAAGGTATCTCTGTGCATTCAAAATTCCATCAATAAGTTGCACTTGTGTTCTTTGTCCATAATAGACGCCTGCCCATACCATAACCCTACCTCCACCATGGGCCACTCAATCCACAGCATTGACATCAGAAAGCGGCTCACTCACACAACGCAACACACGCCGTCTTCCATCTGCCCTGAACAGTGTAAACTGGGAATCATCCATGAAGAGAACACCTCTTCAACATGCCAGAAGCCAGTTAATGTGAGCATTTGCCCACTCCGGTCGGTTACAATGAAAAACTGGAGTCAGGTGGAGACCCCAATGAGGGCAACGAGCATGTGGATGAGCTTCTCTGAGATGGTTTTTGATAGTTTGTGCAGAAATTCTTTGGTTATGTAAACCAATTGTTTCACTAGCTGTCCAAGAGGCTGGTCTCAGTTGATACTGAAGTATAATATACTGGATTTAGAGGTCCTGGGCTGGTGTGGTTAGCCAAATTCTCTGATACGCCTTTGGAGACAGCTTATGGTAGAGAAATTAACATTCAATACACGAGCAACTGCTCTGGTAGACATTCCTGCTGTCAGCATGCCAATTTCATACTCCCTCAACTCTTGTGGCATCTGTGGCATTCTGCTGTGATAAAACTGCACCTTTCTGAGTGGCCTTTTATTGTTGGCAGTCTAAGGCACGCCTGTGCACTAATCATGGTGTCTAATCTGCATCTTGATATGGCACAACTGTGAGTTGGGATGGATTATCTCAGCAAAGGAGAAGTGCTCAGTATCACAAATTTAGGCTGGTTTGTGAACAATACTAAGGGGAAATGGTGATATTGTTAAAAAAGTTTTAAAATCTTTGATTTCATCTCATACAAAATGGGAGCCAAACCAAAAGTGTTGGGTTTATATTTTGTTGAATGTATGTTCTTTGTGTTCAGTTGCTTGAAAAGCATAATTTTTCCCTTTCATACCCATTTTAAAGCAAATTGAAGGCTTCATTCATGGAAAAAATACAGAGTTCAAAAACATCTAATNTAGGTCAGCACTACAGATGGTGAATTACAACAGAAATAAATCTCTAAATAAATAAGACCAACAACTAAACAATGTAGCACAGCTATTCCAGCATACTCAATGGGTGACATGTCTTGTGAGTCTGCCGGCCAAGAACTGGGTTGTTTTCATCTACCAAGAACTATGTACAGATCAGCATGGGGCCGTACATTATCCTGCTGCAACATGAAGTGATACTCTTGGATGTATGGCACAAAAATGGGCCTCAGGATCTCGTCAAGGTATCTCTGTGCATTCAAAATTCCATCAATAAAATGCACCTGTGTTCTTTGTCCATAATAGACGCCTGCCCATACCATAACCCTACCTCCACCATGGGCCACTCGATCCACAGCATTGACATCAGAATGCGGCTCACTCACACAACGCAACACACGCCGTCTCTCACCTGCCTTGAACAGTTTAAACTGGGATTCACCCATGAAAAGAACACCTCTCCAACGTGCCAGATGCCAGTTAATGTGAGCATTTGCCCACTCTAGTCGGTTACAATGAAAAACTGGAGTCAGGTGGAGACCCCAATGAGGGCAACGAGCATGCAGATGAGCTTTACTGAGATGGTTTTTGATAGTTTGTGCAGAAATTCTTTGGTCATGTAAACCAATTGTTTCAGTAGCTGTCTCAGAGGCTGGTCTCAGACGATCTAGGAGGTGAACATGCTGGATGTAGAGGTCCTGGGCTGGTGTTACACATGTACTGCCAAATTCTCTGATACACCTTGGGAGACGGCTTATGGTAGAGAAATGAACATTCAATACACGAGCAACAGCTCTAGTTGACATTCCTGCTGTCAGCATGCCAATTTCAGACTCCCTCAACTCTTGTGGCATCTGTGGCATTCTGCTGCTATAAAACTGCACCTTTCTGAGTGGCCTTTTATTGTTGGCAGTCTAAGGCACGCCTGTGCACTAATCATGGTGTCTAATCTGCATCTTGATGTGGCACACCTGTGAGGTGGGATGGATTATCTCAGCAAAGGAGAAGTGCTCAATATCACAAATTTATACTGGTTTGTGAACAATACTATAGGGAAATGGTGATATTGTTAAAAAAGTTTAAAATCTTTGATTTCATCTCATACAAAATGGGAGCCAAACCAAAAGTGTTGCATTGATATTTTGTTGAATGTATGTTCTTCGTGTTCAGTCAAGCATAATTTTTCCCTTTCATACCCATTT
>NW_015150627.1:551143-558699 GCF_000732505.1 Cyprinodon variegatus | reverse complement strand
ATTCTCCAAGAACTGAGTTACTCACCTCAGATATTTTTCTTTGAGAAATCACTGGTAAAATAAATAATAAATTTTTAAGCTATCATTCCCAACACTGCAAGCAAGTATTGTGCAGTCCAAAAGAGAAAACAGTGAAACATTCTTTACATTTATTCTTTGAAAATAACAGAATTTGACTGAAGGGAATAAATATTACAAATTACTATTTTATAGTTGTGTATACAATATATGCCAAAATTGCCTCAGCTTGGATGGATACAAAATGCAACTTACAGGTCAATAGATTGTTAAAAGATGTTAATAGATGGGTTTATTGCAATGCTCGATAAACCAAGAGACTTGATCCAACCATCATGCAAACTAGCTACAGTGTACAAGTTTACTTTCTTTAACAGCATCAGCCAGAATGGCCGGCAGCTCTACCACATTCCAACTTAAAAGCAGATTAGTAAGCCTCTTATAAAACGTGGCAACCTGCTCTCTTGAGGGCATGTGAGGAATCAGGCTTTGCTAAAGATGAACTCTGTACATATGATCTCAGAAAACATAATCTTGAAAAAAAACAAAAAACATACGATTTTCTTCAGGGTATGTATGTTTTGGAGCTTTTCCAGAGTTTCAGTTGTTGTTTGTGCATGTTTTTCACTATAGGAGGTTCTCTGCTGGAGATGTGCTCTAACAGCTTGACAAATGAGGAAGGGGTGTAATAGCAGTTTTCTATAACACAGAGAAGGCGGTGCAGGATGCAGAATGTATGCTTTTTGGATAAATTATTAAAATGTATGTGAATACATTCATGTTAGAGAGGGGCATGTAAAATAGAACAAAAGTAATAGGCTTGAATCCAAAAATATATGTCTGAAAAGCTGGCAATTTTTACAAAAATACACATACAGCAATGCAGGGGTAAAGTCAAGAGGAGAGGAAGAATTAAAAGAATCTTATTGACCAATGATTTTTTTTAAACCTAAATAGTAGTGCAAGAGATTTAATTGGTTTGAAAAAAAAAAAACTCATATTAAACAGTAAAGGATCCAGCCAGATGTCGGTACTGCTATCGATTTTCCATCAGTCCTACTCCCTTAGCTGTCGCGTTATGTATACAGCTATGAGTACAATGAATGTTAATAGTGTTTAAATCTGGAGAGACACACAAGAAGAAAAGCTGCAATCAGAAAATTCAATTCAATTCTATTTATTTACACAGCACCAACCCACAACACCTGCCACCCCAGGTTACTCCACAGAGATCCCCTAACCTGATGACCTAGTCAGATTAGTCAAAAGTTTTCTATCTAAGGAAAACCAGCTGATTGCATCGACTCGTTGAATCTTCAGCAATCCTTAACACAGAGCATGGTTGCAAGTGACAGTAGAGAGGAAAACTCCCTTTTAACAGGAAGAAACCTCCAGTAGAAACAGGCTCAGTGTGAGCGGCCATCTGCCGAGTCCGACTGGGGTTCAGGGAGACAGAAGAAGACATGCAGACTTGAATTACTTGGCACTCAGGTGCCGGCACAAGACTTTGATGCTGTGAATTGACATTTGCTTGCAGAGTAACCCAGGATAAGGATTAGAGTAGTCTTACCCCTCGGGGGCCGGAAACTATTGGTGGAATAAGCCAGAGGGTGAATGGGACTGAGAATAGTAGGTAGGTGAAAGGTGCTGCCGTGGGGGAGAGATTTAGACCAGGAGATAAATGAAGGAGATCTTGAAAGATGATTTGTTTTGAGGGAATGCTCAAGTGGTTCAGGTGAAGATGATAAGTCTTCTAGATTGAACTTTTGCTTAAGCTTCATAATATCTGTTATCTGCTACAATATTTATTATCTTTAACCTATATAGTAAAATTCCCCCATCATGTCTTAATTGAAAACCTGCCTTTCCATTTGTGCGGTGAAAATAATTAACAAATCCTGAAAGATAAGCAAATATAAGGTAGAAATTGTTGTAGTTCTCTTCTATATTTACATGTTAAATTATCCTTAAGCTCAGTTCTGTGTGTTTGTGCCGCAATGTGCCACTGTTCTGTGAAAGAGGTACACATCCCGTTACTTGTTCATATAGTTTTTGTGATATCTAACTAATCTTACCTATTTAAACATAAATAGAAGTGATCCATTAAG
The DNA here is from genome assembly GCF_000732505.1 of Cyprinodon variegatus. NCBI lineage: Eukaryota > Metazoa > Chordata > Actinopteri > Cyprinodontiformes > Cyprinodontidae > Cyprinodon > Cyprinodon variegatus. The sequence continues at coordinate 556,573 of NW_015150627.1, read as the reverse complement.
GATTACAGTCAATAAACCCAGTATGTTCTGTAAAATGATGAACAATAGCAGAGGTTTTTATGCCTGTTTTCAGTTGGTATGTTGACTTTTCATTCCAGGAGCTAAGTCTTTATTACTGTGGACAATGCTCCCTTCAATGTATTTAGTTTTCCTACAAAAGAAATTGGCTAGCTCCAACTTAAAAGTGCAATAATATTAAGAAAATCATTTAATAAATGGGGAAAATACTCTGAATCAATTTGCAGTGAGAATAGCATTACTGGACATTTATCAGTTTTAAAGGAAAAGTCCGGTCATATTCAGAATTCAAACTTCAGAAAGTACTTTAAATATGAAATTATTACTTACTATTCAATTAATGATAAGTGTTTTTAATTAAGAGTAATTTCATTTGAATGTTCTTTACCCGAGACATCCATGTTAGTCAAACACTAATGCCACCGACCGGTTTCTGACTTCACGGTACAGTATCGGCTGTTGTCCCAGTGCTGTATCTGGTGTTTGTCACAACGCCCCATTATACAAATCATCTTGAAAACATTCTTTTTTGAACTGTTGGCTACATATTAATTCTTTCTCTGGCTGGAAGTTCGATGGCATATCCTCCCTCTTCAAGTTGGAAATCCAACGACCAGCACCGCAGTAATTTCAATGGTGAAGTCCTCTCAAAATCTTAAATCATTTTTGATGATATCAGGTGTGTCTATTAGTTCCCACAGATTTTGCTTGTAAAGCGGGGAGAATGGCGCTAGGCTTACCACACCGTGACGTCACTGCCAGAACATGTCAGGAGTGAGGTGTTACTATATTTGGGCAAAAATGGCCACTCCCAGAAAATCATAAGTTTAATTTTTTTACTGATTACCCTAAACTCATTAAAGGCACACTATGCAACATTTTTCAGTTAAGTAATGTGTTCCATATCGTTTTGGATGATTAAATGAGTAATTTCAGGTTGGACAAAGGTATTCTCGGCCGCCCTGGTGGTCTGTGGGGGAAATACCGCACTTGCAATTGCAGGAGCACCGACCCGCACCCATAGGCTCAGAAGTCTCGCAAGAGTCNGGACATTTATCAGTTTTAAAGGAAAAGTCCGGTCATATTCAGAATTCAAACTTCAGAAAGTACTTTAAATATGAAATTATTACTTACTATTCAATAAATGATAAGTGTTTTTAATTAAGAGTAATTTCATTTGAATGTGCTTTACCCGAGACATCCATGTTTGTAAAACACTAATGCCACCTACCGGTTTGTGACGTCACGGTACAGTATCGGCTGTTGTCCCAGTGCTGTATCTGGTGTTTGTCACAACGCCCCATTATACAAATCATCCTGAAAACATTCTTTTTTGAACTGTTGGCTACATATTAATTCTTTCTCTGGCCAGAAGTTCGGATTACCACACCGTGACTTCACTGCCAGGACATGTCAGGAGTGAGGTGTTACTATATTTGGGTAAAAATGGCCACTCCCAGAAAATCTTTATTTTTTTACTGATTACCCTAAACTCATTAAATCTCCGCAAACATATCAGTTCTAGGTATAAATAATGATCCATTGATTATTTCTTGCTGACCAAACTTTTCATTTAATATTGGTAAAGGTTTTGGGGTTTTTTCAACTGCAATGTAAAGAAATATAAAATGGTTAACATTCTGAACCAATGTAAGTTAAAAATTCTTAATAATCCCAGCATATTAAGTTATGATATTTTTTCATTCAGACGCCAACATTGTTGTTTTGATAGGAAATCATCCAAAAGGTAATGAAGCCTATGAAAGGGGGAATCAGTCTAGAATAGTAAACATTTGAGTTTGATTTCCTCTATATTTTAATACAGAAAAAGGATTGACAAGAATTATGTATAGCTTTCTGAATAATCTACTTGAAAATATCCATTGGTACAAAAGTATTAAACCCTTCCAATTCCTATTCTTAGTTTTAATTTTAAAATGTTAAGTTAATTACATTTTTTTCCAATTAATAAGGATTATCATATCAAAAAGGAAACTACACATCATTTTGTCTCCTATGTTATGGGTGGCAGCTGTTATAAAACTGGAGTTAATAAGCCAGAGATGACTGGTTCCCTCTCAGACTTGGCCTGAAACTTTACGCTGCCTCCTGTTTTGTCTGGAACTAAAAGGTGTGAGCAAGGTTGTGAACTCACCTCGGAGGGCAGGGAGTAGAGAGCGATCTTTCCTCTCATCACATTTGTTGCATTCGCTGAAGTACAGCAGCAAGAACACGTCAACCAGCACCCACACTAAGGAGGTGGTCAACACCACCTTGCAGTAAACAAACCGCCGCATCACCTCTGGGAAGTCAGTCAGTCAGCCAGACAAGAGGGATGGAGGCGAGGACCTTGGATGTCTCAGACAGCTGGAGACGTGTTTGATCACCGGAGGTGGGGGAAAGCATGGAGGGATGAGACGGAGCAGGTATGGCCAGGAGACATCATCCTACAGGATGAGGAAAAGAACAAATTATATCTGACAGTTTTTTTTTTGTTTTTTTTTACTTAAAAATATGTTAAAGTGATAAACAACAGCTAAAAAACAGGAACAAATATTGAAAAAAAGAAATTAATCTTAAAGATATTTTATGCATTTTTATCCAACACCCTAGAGTCAATATTTTATAGAATCATGTTTTGTTGCAACAGCTTCACACAAACAAATGCAGTATAGTTTAAAGACCACCGGTAATTTGTATTTTAGTTTATAATTGTTTATGGACCAGAAATACTTTGGTGAATGTTGTTCTGTGCATGTGTGGTTCTTGTGTGCATGTGTGAATCGTTCTGTGCATCTTTGGATCTTGTCTTTTGTGTGTGTGTGGATTTTTTTGTGCTTGTGTGAATCTTTCTGTGCATGTGTGGATCATTTCCTGTGCATGTATTTGGGAAAAATGGGACCGATCATAGTGCAGCAGCATTCTTCAAGATGTACAGCAGCATGTGTTGTCCCACTGTAAGATAACAGACTCTCCCACTTGATTTTGCATCTCTGCAGTTTGTCTAGTTTCCTCCTGGGTGCTTGTCTGATAAGTGCTATCCTAGCCAAACAGTTTGGTTTATAGCTATAGCTTGAGAAGATGATGGGTGAAAACAGATCTCTGTTGAAAGACACTGTTTTTATTTATCGTAACCCTGCTTTAAACTTCCCTACAGCTTATCTTTTGACCTAACTGCTACAGTATGCTCCTTGATTTTCATTATGCTGTTTCTTCTATAATGTTCTAGAAGTTACCTTCAACGCCTTCAAAGAACAGCTGTATTCACACTGTGACTAAAATAGGGGGAGTCTTAAAAATAATCAAATGACCTCTAAAGGCATTTAGTTAAACTGGATTTTATTCAGGTGTATCAAATGTAATGGCATTGAATACAAATCCAAACCCAACTTTTTGGTTTTGAGCCTTGAAAAATAATTTTCTTTTCATTTCAGATATGTGCTACTTTGTTTTGTTCAGTAACATAGAATTCAAATACAAAAACAGTCACCACTCTGATTAAGTCTCAGGGTTTGTGACACAGCTCAAATCACGAATTATGGGTCAATACAATTCATGTCCATACAATTCATGTTGTGTGCAATATTTGTTTGTATAGGGGTGTGGTTCTTTGTTGTTTTGGGGTTGGAGGGAATCATTATCTTACCTCTGGTATAGAGCAAAGCCCTAACCAGTGCAGCTGGGAGACAACTAATTTTCCTACAAGGGCAATGATGTGTATTCTATTTTATTCAAATACATATACAGAGTAACAATTATCCATCTTATTTTTTTTTATTTGTTTCTTGATATTTTCATATATTTCTAAAAACCTGATTTTGTTTTCCTTCTGTAGGTCAAACCCAGCTCCCCATTAGTTTCTGTGCAAAGCTAATGTCACAATTAGGAGGGCAGAACACTGCTCACCTCAGTTTGTTTGGCAGAGACAAGCCTGTATAATTAGAGAACAAGGCAGATAACTGTGCCGAATGCCAAAACAGGTGGATGGAGCATGTTCAGTAATGTGAGGGGATCACAGCTTTTGGCAAAAGCAGAACAATGATGTCCAATCAGGCCAGAAAAATAGGGAGAATTTTTGTCCAAGTCCAAATGGCAGATGAGTCTATGAAATACCAATGTTAAGCTTTTCAAATGCAAAACCATTTAGTCATGGAAAACAGCTATAAACTTTGTGTCGCTTTAGATAAATATATGACTTCTCAATGATGATTGTAAATCCCTCCTGGAGATGTTGTTCACCAAAAACAGCCAAAGAATCATGCCATTTTTAAGCATTTTTTTTTAGCATAGCTGCTAAACCCAGACTAACAATAACATTTTATAGTAAAATTTGGAAATATTGCATTCAGTGAACAAAAACCAAGCTTTTATTTTAAAAAGGAGAGCAGAAACAGAAATGTAATACATTTTCTTAGCAACCCAGAACCCTTTTGAATTTAAGTGACCATTATTTATTCCTCTCTGCTGTTTTGAAAGGATGGGATTGGATTATGTTTGTTTCTTCCTAAAAGTCTTCCTCTAGTTCATCAGAAGTGCTGGAACAACCATGGGAAGCTTTCATATCAAAAGCAGTTTGTGTAGGTTAGAAATCCTCTAGTAAAGAACCTGGGCCTCCCATTATTTTCTGATAAAAATTAACAAAACTTTCCTTCAAACAGGATTTCACTTGGTGAAAATTATAGGGTTTTGTTGAAGCATAAATAGCACAGAAATAGAAGAACTAAAAAAATCTTTCCCCCATCAAACATCATGTACACATAATAATAATCTGATGTTTTTACAGTGATTAAAATCATATAGAGCCAAACAGGCTTTTAGCTAGGAACATTTCATAGGGTGTACACCTTGGTGTATCACATTTTTAGGCTTTGTGAGGCGGGTATCCTACCCTGGAACATTTTGAAATATAGACTCTCTGAAATGCTATTTCCTGCAGTTTTAGGTGGAATGCAGCTAACTTTTTGTCTTTGTTATAACACTGCTTTTCTCCTGATTATGGGAACTGTGTGTGCTTGACGAGAGGTGGAAATTTCATGAGGAAGACATGATAATTTTTAGGTACAATAATATGTTTCATAGGTTAATTCAAATAATCAGAAAGTATAATGCTATGTTGACATCGTGATTTGAGCAGCAAAAAACGTTTTGGTGCTTGTACACAATAAGGTCAGGTCCACTAAAGTATGTCCAGATGCGTCTGATGCTTCTGCTGCTCCTGTGTTCAATGGCACACAGCTGATTTGCTATATTTGCTGGGTAATGGATAAAAAGTAGTTTTAATATATTTTTATGCGAGAAAGTCCACATAAAACATCATCTGTGAAGTCAGTTCATCAAGATTATGATCCTGCCTTAAAATGTTATTTTCAATAAGTTTAACGTGCGCACGAAATACTTATTAATAATATCAAT